>NC_047103.1:90417269-90717269 GCF_902500255.1 Thalassophryne amazonica | reverse complement strand
TCTTGGGCTGTGCGCACTATGACGCCATTTGTTTATGCACAGCGGGCGGGTATAGCCAGGTAGCGTCGATGTAAATCTACGATACCGGCCTAGCAACGCCCTGGTAAAGTGATAATAATAATACAATAGCATGCTTTTGGAGGGCGGTATGCATTTTCAGCGGCCTGACATCCATGCCCAGTCGCCCAAAATGACAGCTATTCGCCCGAGTTAGACAAGGGCGAATAGCTGTCATTGTGGGCGACGGGATGGACGGAGGGACTCAGAAAAATGCATACCGCATGACAACAGCATGTTATTTGCATTATTAGCACTTTTTACTGAGATACACAACATGTAACGCGTACATAAAAAGTTGGCTCACTTAACTTCTGCCTTGTCACCTGGCGTGCGCGCTGCTGTTCAAATTCAGCAGTGCGTCCTCATCAAGCTGGCTGCTTTAGCTGCTGTTCATTGTCAGACTATCCATGAGAAAATCATTTGGAATATCCATATTGGGACCAAAACACACTTCTCGCCTGATCATTTTTGATCAGGTTATGTCCTTCAATGCGCATATTAAGCAAATATGTAGGACTGCTTTTTTGCATTTGCACAATATCTCTAAAATTAGAAAGGTCTTGTCTCAGAGTGATGCTGAAAAGCTAATTCATGCATTTATTTCTTCTAGGCTGGACTACTGTAATTCATTATTATCAGGTTGTCCTAAAAGTTCCCTGAAAAGCCTTCAGTTAATTCAAAATGCTGCAGCTAGAGTGCTGACAGGGACTAGAAGGAGAGAGCATATTTCACCCATATTGGCCTCTCTTCATTGGCTCCCTGTTAATTCCAGAATATAATTTAAAATTCTTCTTCTTAGTTATAAGGTTTTGAATAATCAGGTCCCATCTTATCTTAGGGACCTCTTAGTACCATATCACCCCAATAGAGCGCTTCGCTCTCAGACTGCAGGCTTACTTGCAGTTCCTAGGGTTTGTAAGAGTAGAATGCTCTGTATGCACCACTCTGCTTTTAATCATTGGTGACTGAGCTCTGCTCTCTTCCACAGCATGTCTTTTTCCAGATTCTCTCCCCTCTGCCCCAACCAGTCCCAGCAGAAGACTGCCCCTCCCTGAGCCTGGTTCTGCTGGAGGTTGCTTCCTGTTAAAAGGGAGTTTTTCCTTCCCGCTGTCACCAAGTGCTTGCTCATAGGGGTCGTTTGACCGTTGGGGTTTTTCTGTAATTATTGTATGGCTTTTACCTTACAATATAAAGCACCTTGGGGCAACTGTTTGTTGTGATTTGGCGCTATATAAATAAAACTGATTTGATCTTTTCCTCTGCGGACAGTTTTTTTTTCCCCCTCTGCAGACAGTTCTTGGGCTGCGCGCGCTATGACGTCATTTGTTTATGCACAGTGGGCGGGTATAGCCAGATACCGCTGACGTAAATCTATACCGGCCTAGCAACGCCCCGTTAAAGTGATAATAATAATACAATAACATGCTTTTGGAGGGCAGTATGCATTTTCAGAGGCCCAACGTCCGTGCCCAGTCACCCAAAATGACAGATAATGACCGGGTAACTAGGCATGGAGGAAGGGACTCTGAAAATCTATACCGCACGACAACTGCATGCTATTTGCATTATTATCACTTACTGAGATACACAACATGTGGAATCACATTAACAATATTTAATGTCATTTCAAAACGCACGATACCCAACAAACATACATAAAAAGCTGGCTCACTTTAACTTTTGTTGCGTTGGCTGGTACCGTGCTGCTCTCCAAATTCGCCAGTGCATCCTCATCAAGCTGGCTGCTTTGGCTGCTGTTCATTGTCGGACTATCCATGATAAAATCATCCGGAATATCCATATGGGAACCAACACACACTTCTCGCCTTTTCATGTTATCGTCTGCGCACAGTTCTTGGGGTACACATGCTATGACGTCATCAATTTATGCAACTGTGAGCAGGTATAGACAGGTAGCATAAATGTAAATCTATGCTACCGGCCCAGCAATGCCTCAGTAAGTGATAATAATGTCCACTATAGATTGCCAGTAACTTAAGCACAATTTCAGGGCAAAGGTGTAAAATCCTGGCTTCAGTGAGTAAAAGCCCAACCATGTACTGCTTCTACCCATGCGCCTAAAACAGGTGATTAGCTCATCTACCAACCTAAAGAGTTGAACTAATTAGAATCAGATGGTTTAATGGGTGGATACAACAAATATGTGGTAGGATGGTTTTCCAGCTCTGTTTCAGGGATCACCAGTAACTCAAGCACCATTTCAGTATTTCCCATAAAAGAGGTAAACTATCCAGCCATAGTCTAATTGGTCTCAGTATAGTTCGACAGATCATAGTTGCACAGCTCAAGGTCTCACCTCTCGCAGTTCTGCGTGCATGTGAATCACAGATCAAGTGCAAAGTTTACATAAGTGTGATTTTGTGCAGGGTGGCCAAGTGTTTAGTGCACTTGGTTTCAGTGCAGAAGGTTCCCAGTTCAAACCCCTAACCCTGCCACATTTCTCCATGTAATGTGAAGTTGTGTAAGGAAGGGCATCCGGTGTAAAACCTGTGCCAATTCAACATGCAGATCCACCTCGAATTTGCTGTGGCGACTTGAGTGCAAGTAAGCAGCCAAAGGGACTTAAATTACATTAAGTGTGATTTTGTGTTATGATGACTTGTTGTAACGGCATTAATTCTGATGCAGACAGGTTACTGGAGATGCTGTCATTGACAATTTAATTTAATCTCACATTATCTAAGTTATCATGATGTTAACGTCTTCCCCTTCAGGGGCCTAAATGTCAGTTGGCAAATATGCTTGTGTATTACTGCCACCAACTGGACTGTGTACTCTTATGCTTGGTAGTGCATTTAAAGGAAGGCTCTGACGGTCTGCATGGGTTTCTCTCTAAATGTTTACTGCTGCCATGTTCATTCTACAGGAACTCCCCCTGAGCAGCCTGCGAAAAGTAGTTTACAACAACCAACAACACATCTCCTCCCTTTAAAACAAAAAATAACTTTTTTTTAACAACAACTCAGCAGCTCTCTACGAGTCTTTTAGGAACTTGAACATTTCACCTTGGTCTGCCAGACGTCTTCATGTGTTTTTATTGAACTGGTAACGCTTGGCACAACAGGATATGGCGGTTGGCTTTGTAGTGGTTCCTCAGCCAGGTTATTTGTGGTGTCCACATGTTCAAGTGTACTGTCAGGCTGTTGAACAGAACACTGGCTTGACACTTGTGGCTTGATAGCAATGTTCTATGGTCTGTCTGGATCTGATACAAATGTGGTGTTAATTCTCTTTCCACTGATCCTTGGATGTTTTATCAGTTTTGACTCTGTGTGCTCCTTTTGGTGTCAACAAATGACACCGTACTGGCAAGTTTGCGCTTATGGGTCATTCCATCTGCATCTGGGCTGGTGATAAGTGATTCTGCAGTGGCACACTTCAACAGATCATTAAACTCTGATAAAAATCTGCATGGGTGCTGTTGTATGGCTGGGGGGCCTGGCTGCCTTTTTGTTTCTGTCTTTTGTTTTTCCTTCCAGGTGGCTTGCATTTGGGACTGAGTGGCTGTGTAGCTGAGTTTATCAGGACCTCACCCTGATCACCTGAGGCTGATCACCTGCGGCTCGTCAGGACTCACAGCTGTGGTGCATCTACATGGATTGGAACATGGTGGCATTTAAGACTGGAGTACACAGTGTGTATTTGCCAGAGACTCGACCTTGTGACCAGACGGGTGAGATTGTGTCTCGAGAGCCATCTCATCATCAGTGGATGCAGAGAACGTCCAGGTTTGATGCATGGTCTGTGAAAGAGGAGGGGGTGAGGTCTCACGCTCATCAGCACACTTCCTGAGGTACGTTAGATTTTGTGACTAACATTTATACAGTCAGTAAATATGGTGTCCCTCACACCTTATTATATTGAGCTGTATGTAGTCGTTTAATCAGCTTCCACTGCTGTGGAGTTTTGTGAACTGGATGTTCCATGCCTGCAGGGTGGGAAGCTGATTAGTAATTAAGCCAGGAAGTGTTTGCTGTTTGTACACCTTTGAGCGTTCTCTCTGTGTGTTGAGTGTGGACTCACATAATGATTCCTTCTTTCACAGACTCGGTTTGTCACGGCCACCTGGGGGGTGTCGGCGGGGTCCTTGGGTCCGAACCAGTTCTGGCTCCGGACCGTTAGCGCTGCTGGGAGCGCACCGCAATCCACCACGCCAGACCGCGCACTTTTATATTTTTCACAGCACTGTTATGTTCATTAAACTCTGTTATCCTTTGTACCGTGCTCTGCTTATTTTATACTGGGTCCTTCAAACGCTGGTCGGTTCTCCGGGCTGCGTCCGACACATAACAGGGTGCTTTCTTTATGAAACCTTTGACAACCTCCACTGAGCTCTCTGTGAGGCTATTTGATCTGGGATAATGTGTGCTAGATGTTGTATATTGGAACCCCAATTCACAGCCAAAGTCAGCAAATTCTCTAATTGCAAACTGTAGACCATTGTCTGATACCAGCTGACTTGGCACATCATGTCTTGCAAAGACTGTTTTCAAGAATGCAATGACTGATTTGCGAGACACTGTCTGGAGTGTCACAACTGCATGATAGTTTGAAAAGTTATCTGTTACTCTGACATGGTTTTTAACATTGCAGTCGAACACATCTGCTCCAACTCTTTCAAATGGTCTATTGGGCACAGGGTATGTCATGAGTGGCTGTGCTTGCTTTTGAGGTCAATAAGTCAAACATATTTCACACGAGGCTGCGGTGTGGCTAATGTCATGGTTCATTCGATGGGAATACATAACTTCACCTGGTCTGAGTTTGCATTTTTCTTCCCCAAAGTGCCGTTTGTGTATCTTCTGTAGCATGTCTTTGCGCACTGAGGTTGGAATAACAAATCTGTTGCCTTTAAACACAATGTCATCAACAACTGACAGCTCTGTTTCGTACGTCCAATAGTTATGCACTTGTCGTGGACAGTCCCTTTTGTGTTCAGGCCATCCTCTTTTGATTATCTTTTTGAGCTCTCTCAACTTCTCATCCTTTTCAGTCTCTTTTCTAATCTGTTCTGTTCTTTCACTTGACACAGGAAGTGATGACATCATGTCAAAATATGGTTGAATACCAGCACATTTTTCATCATCAAGTCTCTCTTGCTTGTCCACTGCTCTGGACATCTGCAACATGTACTTTCCAGGTGTGTATGTCCTCTTCACATCATGTTTCTGTAGCCTTATCAGCACGCGCTGTATCCTCACTGGACACTAGGCCAATGGCTTGGACATGATGGCAACCAAGCGTTTACGGTCAGTTTCCACTTTAACTGCTTATCCATATACAGTAAAACTTGTATATAATGGGTGGACCAGTGAATTTTGTCTGATATAATCAAAATCCACAATATGCACAAAATGGAGAAAATCCGTTATATGTATAAAACGGACAAAAGCCATAACATGTATGTACAACCCCAATTCCAGTGAAGGTGGGAAACTGTGAAAAATGTAAGTAAAAACAGAATACAATGATTTGCAAATCCTTTTCAACCTATATTCAATTAAATACACCACAAAGACAAGATATTTAATGTTCAAACTGATAAACTTTATTGTTTTTGTGCAAATATTTGCTCATTTTGAAATGGATGCCTGCAACACGTTTCAAAAAAGCTGGGACAGTGGTATGTTTACCACTGTGTTATATCACCTTTCCTTCAAACAACACTCAATTAGTGTTTGGGAACTGAGGACACTAATTGTTGAAGCTTTGTAGAGGGAATTCTTTCCCATTCTTGCTGAAGGGACTTACTCAACAAAAATATAAACGCAACACTTTTGGTTTTGCTCCCATTTTGTATGAGATTAACTCAACGATCTAAAACTTTTTCCACATACACAATATCACCATTTCCCTCAAATACTGTGCACAAACCAGTCTAAATCTGTGATATTGAGCACTTCTCCTTTGCTGAGATAATCCATCCCACCTCACAGGTGTGCCATATCAAGATGCTGATTAGACACCATGATTAGTGCACAGGTGTGCCTTAGACTGCCCACAATAAAAGGCCACTCTGAAAGGTGCAGTTTTGTTTTATTGGGGGGGATACCAGTCAGTATCTGGTGTGACCACCATTTGCCTCATGCAGTGCAACACATCTCCTTCGCATCATCCGTGAAGAGAACACCTCTCCAACGTGCCAAACGGCAGCAAATGTGAGCATTTGCCCACTCAAATCGGTTACAACGACGAACTGGAGTCAGGTCGAGAAACCATTCGAAAAATTTATCTGGCTTTCGGTGAAAATTTTACGGGCTTCACAGAGAATAAGGTCTGTTAATACAGCTTTAAGGACCCCTTTAAGGACGCTCGGTGCACTGCGCTCCGAGCTGCGACGATGCGGTACAAGCCACCGGACCATTTCTAAACGGATGGCTCTGTGGATACGAGACCGTCGTGTGCTCTTTCTCTGGTTATCACAAGAGCTGGACATCAGCCATTTTCTGGCAGATTTCACTTTTAACAAGAGATTTTGTCATGGAAAGCCGCACGGAGGCTTCGCGCGTCACGACCGATTCGCTTTGGAAGCAAGACAAAGGAACACCTCTGTTTCGGCGTGCCAGTGGACAAGTTCGGACATGCCCAGCTCTCCACAATTTCTCTTATAACTCACTCGACTGGTAAGCATTGAAATCATTCCGCCATTTCCATACAATGAAAATCCGACGACGGGGTGGGACCACTCCTTCCACAAGGCGTGCTCACAGGCTAATGACGTCACCGACAGGCGTGGAAAAACTCACACATGCGCACGAGGGTTCAAGCTTGTCTGACGTGAAAACATATGAATCAAAGCCATATAGTTTAAAAAAAATAAAAAGGTACGATACTTTATGGACAGACCTCGTATGTGTGTGTGTGTGTGTGTATATATATATATATATATATATATATATATACACATATATATATATACACACACATACACACACACACAGGCCTTTGTGGATGACTTTTTATCTTGTTGTATCCTGCTGTCCTCCAGGCATCCCAAGAAATCTATGTTGTCATTTGGAAGACATGCAATCACTGTAGATGGACTTTACCCACTCTGGAAAGATCAGGGTTCTCACCTGGATTACACGAAATCCAGGCGTATTACACTGCTATCTGTGCTGTGCAAAGTACTTGCAAGGATCAATTTAAATGGAATTTCATCTCACCTTTTTAGTTCTCAGTGTCTGGAATAGTCTGATTTCACACCCAAACAGTCAACTGGGCTTCTCTGTGACCTACACTCATATTCTCCATAACTTTTGTTTTAATTGATTGGGCTGCTCTGTGGGACATCCTAAAAATTTGTGGGATCCCCAGTAAATTGCTGGACATCATAGCCAGCCTATACACAAGTACCGGGACTGCTGTACAGAATGGTGGCAGACTCCGGTCTCTTTAGTAGATTCTGGTCTCTGACAAGTCTGACACGGTTGAATTCTGGCTTCTTCTCTGTTCAGTGTTTGTATGGACAGGGTATTGGGTAAGGTCAAGGAGTCAGCAACCTTATTTATAAAATCCCAGAAAAAACATGCACCAGTGCCTGGAAGCAAAACAACAATGAACTGTGAATAATAGATTCCATAATAACCACACCCCTACACTACATTGTACTGAGTCTCCTTGGATTCATAACAACTGACCCTAAAGGGTGTGTACAAGGCTTGGTATCTGGCCTACATCTGTTCCAACAGTGCACGCACAGGGGTTTCTCAGGAATGACACTTCAACACAATCAGCAAACAGCATCTGCACACTGTTACTTCTGCCAAGGAGGTTGCATAATCACCATTTGTTTGGTTGTTTGTTAGCAGGAACACTCAAAACATTTTCAGTTAATCTACCAAGAAATGTTATGGAATGATCAGTCTTAACAAGATAAGGAGCCTATCTAATTTTTACAATGGCTGGGATTGACAGAATGAGATACAGCTTGTTTGACATTTCAATCAATTTCTCAAAAACTTGTGTTGAAACATAATCATGCTGTATACATCCAATAAAGTGTTTAATTTTGTGAAGATCTGGATCTGTAAATGTGAAAGGCTTATTTGTACAGGAGTGATGTTTACAAAGTGCAAGAAATGTAGTTCAACACACACAATAATTCCAGTGTTAAATCCAAGATTGATTCTGTGTGCCATTTTTCTTTATCCCTGCAACACTGTGTCCAACAGAAGCCTATCTCAGTTCCTTCCTGAGGAAGTGTTTCGTCATGCAGACACAAGCACACCAACGGTGTCGCAAATGTTTCCAATCAGCCTCTCTCTCTACAGGCGCCTGTGAGAATGTAGCCCGAGGCCTGTTTGGGCTAAGACCAGACAAATAATCAATCAAGCAACCACTGGTTGTATTTTACCCACACTGACTCTGAGAAACCAATGATGTCTGGGATTTCAGGTGCAATATAACTCAGCAACATAACTTGTGGGCTTGTGTTTTGGGGAATTCTGTACCCTTTTTACAATTATACATCTGTCACAAAAATCCCTCTCATCTCAAGACATGTGTAACTAAGGCAGGGTGATATGGCAAAAAAAAACCCCATTTTTTTCATTGTTGAGCGATACTAGTATTTATCACATTACTGTATTCATCTACTGGAGAGCCCAGGCCATTCCACATAAAATTCTGCATGAAGAGGAGGTGGGTCGATTACATTCATTGGAATACCCATTTTAATAAATAAAATGTTTGATTTCATCACAATTAAAGATAAATCAAAAATAACTTATGTTTTCTGGCCTTTTCTCATTCATTAAATGTGTTCCTTGACAGTTGATATCTATAGTGTACTCAAAAAACTGACTGACTGGATTGGATTTCCATTTAATAAATATATGTAGTCCCAAATAAATTAAATTATGTTGCATGGATGTGCTTTTTGGAGTTGGGACTACTAGGACATCTTTCTACTCATCACTAATTGAAGAAAATAAGAACAACCCCAGGTTTCTTTTCAGCACTGTAGCCAGGCTGACAAAGAGTCAGAGCTCTATTGAGCTTTGTATTCCATTAACTTTAACTAGTAATGACTTCATGACTTTCTTTGCTAACAAAATTTTAACCATTAGAGAAAAAATTACTCATAACCATCCCAAAGACGTATCGTTATCTTTGGCTGCTTTCAGTGATGCCGGTATTTGGTTAGACTCTTTCTCTCCGATTGTTCTGTCTGAGTTATTTTCATTAGTTACTTCATCCAAACCATCAACATGTTTATTAGACCCCATTCCTACCAGGCTGCTCAAGGAAGCCCTACCATTATTTAATGCTTCGATCTTAAATATGATCAATCTATCTTTGTTAGTTGGCTATGTACCACAGGCTTTTAAGGTGGCAGTAATTAAACCATTACTTAAAAACCATCACTTGACCCAGCTATCTTAGCTAATTATAGGCCAATCTCCAACCTTCCTTTTCTCTCAAAAATTCTTGAAAGGGTAGTTGTAAAACAGCTAACTGATCATCTGCAGAGGAATGGTCTATTTGAAGAGTTTCAGTCAGGTTTTAGAATTCATCATAGTACAGAAACAGCATTAGTGAAGGTTACAAATGATCTTCTTATGGCCTCGGACAGCGGACTCATCTCTGTGCTTGTTCTGTTAGACCTCAGTGCTGCTTTTGATACTGTTGACCATAAAATTTTATTACAGAGATCAGAGCATGCCATAGGTATTAAAGGCACTGCGCTGTGGTGGTTTGAATCATATTTGTCTAATCGATTACAATTTGTTCATGTAAATGGGGAATCTTCTTCACAGACTAAAGTTAATTATGGAGTTCCACAAGGTTCTGTGCTAGGACCAATTTTATTCACTTTATACATGCTTCCCTTAGGCAGTATTATTAGACGGTATTGCTTAAATTTTCATTGTTACGCAGATGATACCCAGCTTTATCTATCCATGAAGTCAGAGGACACACACCAATTAGCTAAACTGCAGGATTGTCTTACAGACATAAAGACATGGATGACCTCTAATTTCCTGCTTTTAAACTCATAAAACTGAAGTTATTGTACTTGGCCCCACAAATCTTAGAAACATGGTGTCTAACCAGATCCTTACTCTGGATGGCATTACCCTGACCTCTAGTAATACTGTGAGAAATCTTGGAGTCATTTTTGATCAGGATATGTCATTCAAAGCGCATATTAAACAAATATGTAGGTCTGCTTTTTTGCATTTACGCAATATCTCTAAAATCAGAAAGGTCTTGTCTCAGAGTGATGCTGAAAAACTAATTCATGCATTTATTTCCTCTAGGCTGGACTATTGTAATTCATTATTATCAGGTTGTCCTAAAAGTTCCCTAAAAAGCCTTCAGTTAATTCAAAATGCTGCAGCTAGAGTACTGACGGGGACTAGAAGGAGAGAGCATATCTCACCCATATTGGCCTCTCTTCATTGGCTCCCTGTTAATTCTAGAATAGAATTTAAAATTCTTCTTCTTACTTATAAGGTTTTGAATAATCAGGTCCCATCTTATCTTAGGGACCTCGTAGTACCATATCACCCCAATAGAGTGCTTCGCTCTCAGACTGCAGGCTTACTTGTAGTTCCTAGGGTTTGTAAGAGTAGAATGGGAGGCAGAGCCTTCAGCTTTCAGGCTCCTCTCCTGTGGAACCAGCTCCCAATTCAGATCAGGGAGACAGACACCCTCTCTACTTTTAAGATTAGGCTTAAAACTTTCCTTTTTGCTAAAGCTTATAGTTAGGGCTGGATCAGGTGACCCTGAACCATCCCTTAGTTATGCTGCTATAGACGTAGACTGCTGGGGGGTTCCCATGATGCACTGTTTCTTTCTCTTTTTGCTCTGTATGCACCACTCTGCATTTAATCATTAGTGATCGATCTCTGCTCCCCTCCACAGCATGTCTTTTTCCTGGTTCTCTCCCTCAGCCCCAACCAGTCCCAGCAGAAGACTGCCCCTCCCTGAGCCTGGTTCTGCTGGAGATTTCTTACTGTTAAAAGGGAGTTTTTCCTTCCCACTGTAGCCAAGTGCTTGCTCACAGGGGGTCGTTTTGACTGTTGGGGTTTTACATAATTATTGTATGGCCTTGCCTTACAATATAAAGCGCCTTGGGGCAACTGTTTGTTGTGATTTGGCGCTATATAAAAAAATTGATTGATTGATTGATTGATATAGTTAATAGATGGAAAGCCTGCACATAACTGAATTGAGTTCATCCAATGAGTCATTTTTTGAGTGTGTGCCAGAAAGTTGTGCACATCCACAAAACTTTGAGCCGACATCAGGCAGAGAATTTTCTTGATGCTTGTTTTGGCCTGTTCATGTCCATAGCTTGCCAGTGAATGACCAGTCAACATTAAGGTGCTCATGTCAGCAGCATAAAAACCGTCACAGCAGAATTCCATCTCAACCTTCACAAAGCTAGATCATTTCCAGTTTTCTTTAATAAGACTCTTTCAAAATAAGAGCACATTTCAACACAAACTTCTATTCCACTATCAGTGCACTCTGATGACACTGTGGAAGAAACAAGAAAAACATTGTGAAAACTCAGTTTTTGCTTTTTCTCATGTGTTGGGGTCATGAAATTAATTTATTTTTGATTGGGCATGTAATAAACTTTAATAAAAAAATTTAATTTCAGGTGGGCTTGTAACCAAATTTTGTCAAAAAGGGGGATGGCTGACGTTGATACCCTGGGCCCTCCGACCAGCGCATACGGTCTATTATTTAGTAATGCTGCCAGTTTGAAGACTATAACGGTAATGACTAAAACTTAAAGAAAATAGTTTCATTAGTTAATTAGCTTTTGTTTTGTATTGTATTTTATGTTGGGAAGAACTTTGTATACATTGCTAGAAAAATTCTTCTTATCATTATTATTGTTTCCGCAAAAGAGGTAATGTACTGAGTGCTGTGTGTCTGACTGTTATGGCCCAGTCACATGGTATACAACGATTTCTGAATGAAGGGAAAAAAGTCACAATTAGTTGAGAAAAGGTGGATGAACGAGCTTATCACCGAATAGCCTGCGAATGAGGAGCGCAAAAGGGACAAAAGAGAAACAAAACAAAACCAAAGCTAACGATCTTGACACTTTAAACGATATATTTATCATGATATATAATTTTATAATGCTGCACATCTGGAGAGTGTAATAAGTGAAGCCTGAACAAACCATGTCAGATTGAAATGATTTCACGTTGTAGCAAATACGCTCTCAAACTATTTTGGAACTTAAAAATGCTATGATACCAGTGTCAGAGATGAAGAAAAGCACTCTGAAGCTATGTCTCAAAACATCAGGGGGACTATATTTGGCAGATACAGTTGTGTTCAAAATAACAGCAGTGTGTTTTAAAAAGTGAGTAAAACTCAAAATCCTTATAACAGCTTTTTCTCGTATTTCCATACACACAACTACATTGGGAACACTGCACATTCTATTCCAAATCAAACATGAAGAAAAATGTATGAAAATTTGTTATTTCTTTGCACAAAGTGAAGAAAAAGGAATATTATGTCAGGGCCCTGTCTCTTATCAGGTTTTAGATGGTTTAGGCAGCCTCTGCTTATTATATCTGTTTTCACTGCTCTCAGTTCCTTTGCCTGTCTTCTGTTTCTGTGTTCACTCTTCTTCTGCCCTCATTTACGCTGTCTGTCTCAGCCACTGAACTCTACACTGAACTCTACAGCCCTTGATTCCTTTGCTTCTCTTTATCTCCCTCTGGTGTTCTGGTGGGTCCCTTAATGTCTGTTCCTCTCTGCCTCCCTCTGGTGTTCTTCTGGGTTCATTACACGTCCTTGGAGTGTAACCTGTATGGAGTCCACACCTGCCCCAAATCAGTCCCCAATCAACTGGGTTATTTGAGTCACTGTCTACCCTCATTGTGGCTCCACTGCTATTTGCTCTTTGCTTTATGCAATAGTCTCATGGTGGTTGGCTTTGCTTTGGCTTCCTTTTTAATCAAAGTAAGCTGTTCTTCTGAAGAATGTCTGGAATGACCCATTTTACTAAGATTTTCAGAAAAAAAAAAGCACTACAACCAGCATGTACAACATTTGCTACCTTCGTCTTTAAATAAGGGCCACATGTAAGGGTGTAAAAAGGGCCACAGAATGAAGAATGCAGATGCTGCTGTTTTTTTGGGCAGCCTAATATTCCTTATTTTCCTTATTTTATGACACTGAGAAGGAGAGAGACGGAGAGAGCACTGTCTTTTCTCTTTTACATCTATAAAAATAAGACTATGGCTGGGCGATATATCGCAAAAATATCGTCATCGCGATAATGACACGTGCGATATGTCTATCGCAGACACGTGCGATAAATTCATATTTTTATATGTCAGTTTCGGCTCTGTAGCATGCGTTTTGTGTTTATCTGTGTTAGACCAATCAGACGCGATAGTAAATGTGCCCAGCCTCCCACCCCCGTACATACTGTTTTCCTATTGGCTAGAGCAGCTCCTCAGCAGCAGTGCACTGAACGAGGCATGGCGGATGCGGGAGAGAATGAACTGAGCGAGGACAAAAACAACGAACAACTTGTACCTAAAAAGAATAGCACGTCTGGAATATGGGAATACTTCGGCTTCAGGAGAGAAGACGTAACACAGACGCAGGTGCTATGCAGGTCATGTCGAAAAGTTGTGGCTACATCCAGGGGAAATACAACAAATCTCCACAGTCACATGGAGCACAACCACAAGAATCTATATGAAGTTTTCAAGTCAACTACTCCCAAAACAACCAACACGTAGGCAAGCTGCAAAACTTCAAATCCACAAGCAACCATAAATGACAGTTTTGCGAGTGTCACTCCTTACGAGAAAACTTCGAAGCGCCACAAAGCTATCACCGCAGCTGTTGCATGTTACGTCGCAAAATGCATGATACCACTTAGCACCGTGGAGAAAGAAGGATTTTTGGATCTAATGAAGGAAGTAGACCGCAGATATCAGGTTCCATTGCGAACATACTTCTCTCAAGTCGCCATTCCACAGATGTACGAGGCATGTGTAGCGACTGTAAAGACAGAGCTGAGTCAAGTGGATTTTTACGCCAGCACTACGGATCTATGGTACAGTCATACAACTGAGCCGTTTATGAGCTTTACTGTTCATTTTCTCAGCAAAGACTTTGAACTGACAACATGGTGTCTGGAAGTCAAGTATTTCCCCGAATCCCACACAGGGGAAAATATAGCAAGTGTTCTGCGGGATGTTTTGGCAAACTGGGGCTTGAATGAAGACAAACAAGTGGCTATAACGACAGATAACGGCACTAATGTGGTAAAGGCTACAGAACTCAACAAGTGGGCCAGACTACAGTGCTTTGGCCACCGCCTGCATCTGGCCATTGGTGAGTGCTTGTATTGTACGTATGTTGTACATTTTTACTAGGGCTGAAATGATTAATCGAGTAACTCGAATAATTCGATTACAAAAAAACGTTCGAGGCAAATTCTGTGCCTCGAAGCTTCGTTTAACATTGTAGTACATATGCCAGGCCTGTGTGTGGCGCTGCAACATCTGCAGAAAAAAAACCCCCAGAAGACTGGAGCATAACAGCTAATCAAATTAGCAACGATAGCTACCGCTTTCTAATGTGACAGAGTAAAATAATACCTTTTAAAAGAAAGATGGTCCACTCTGATCATCTGAAATAGACTTACTGTGCATTTAAAGCGAAGCAGTGTGTTTGTCTATTTGTACAAAACACACGGTCTGCTCTACGTGGGGAGGGACTACTGACCCAGCGGCTGGCTGCCGTCTCTCTCTGCACAGTGTGAGGGGCTCTCAGAGGGGCTCTCTTTTATTTTTGTCTTAGCATGGTTATATTCTTAAGTTTAAGTTTGCACAATTACTTCATAATACATATTGCCTGCTTATTTTTCCCACATTAAAATTGATTTCTTTCATTAAATATATCTTTAGGGGTATGTTAATTATCGCAATAATATCGATATCGCAATATCCTACACCCATATCGCATATTTTTTCAATATCGCCCAGCCCTAAATAAGACTATAAATAAAAGTACTTAATTCTTTCACCAAGACATCAAATCTAGGCATCCATCTTAGATGTACCTTCTGGCAAATTGTAGCTGAACTTTCAGGTCTTCTTTTTAAGAAAATCCTCCTCTAAACACTTCATTATGAAGCTGTATAACTGGGAATACAAAATGTCCTCATAGAAAATCAACAATAATGATAATAATAATATTAAAGCAAACAGAGCTCTGGTACCGAAATAGTATCGTATCGGCAGATATCCAAATTCAGGTATTGGGATCGGATCGGAAGTGAAAAAATGTGGATCGTGCATCCCTAGTAAACACTCCCCTGATCCTGCCATCACATCAGATACAAGTGACAGCATGGGACAGAGGCAAAGCGATGAGCTGCCATTCATTTTCATTCAGAGTGAGTGTTTTGCAGCAACAAGAGACAATGGTCCCTATGGCGTCAGCTAGGCCAAAATATATGGGATGTCTACTTGATGCAAATACTGAGCATTGCAACACAGTGACTGCCAATCGGAGGAAAAAGGGAACATGTCAGCTGGCTGCTCACTTGAACAAAATAATTCAAGATGGTGGAATATTCTCCAAAACAGATGTATTCTGTATAAATCAAATGTTTTGTATTTGTCTTCCTTCATATACTCTGCAAACATCGCAGAGAAATAAACATTTGTAATTCTCATAACTCTGTTTTTTGGAACAGATAAAACCTCTGAAGTGATTTACAAGAAAATTTACTGTAATATTAGCATGCTAACTAGTGATACAGGAACATCACTGTGAAAGATCAAGCGAACTTTGATTCTGTTAAGCGGTCAAACATAGAGGAAAACTGACAGTGACCGTGATGGATTATAAAGGACGGGAAAACCTGACAGTGACTATGACGGATTATAAAGGACGGGAAAGCCGATCATTAAACATCTGCACATTAACGCCAAGTAACCACAAGCTGGCCATGCCCTGGAAATGCCCATCTAGTGACAAACGCCAAATGCTTGTTGCCTTCATTTGCAGCTAATGTGACCATAGAATGAGGGTACAAACTCAGTGTCATGCTTCTCAGTGAAGTTAACCTGACTGATACTTGCGGGAACTCCCCACTAGTCCTAGTCTAGTCCGTGCAGGTCAGACCTGCTCCAGGCAGGTGGCCCGCAGCAGCCTTGAACTTCGCTGGCCTGACCTCCAGTCACTGCGTGTGCGAGGGAGGGAGGGATGTCTTTACTTCATTTTATTTCATCTCATTCATGTCATTTCATTAAGTCGTTCCATGGGCATGGTTTATGAACAAAAAGAAACAGAATTCTTTTATTGTCTCCTCCTTATAACAGGAATTAAATATTTTGACAAAAAGAAATACATTTGTTCCCTCAATTCCAACACATTAAACATCATTACCAGTAACATGATTGTCTTACATTTCAACTGTACATTCATCATATAATGTTCTATAGCAGGGGTGGGCAACCTGTTCCAGAAAGAGCCATGAGGGTGCAGGTTTTCTTTGCAGCCACTGACTCCACCAGGTGATTTCACTGATTAACTAATTCCATCTGCTCAAAGTGATATTAATCAGTAAAATCACCTGGTGGAGTCAGTGGCTGCAAATATACAAATAAGACACAAGGACCGTACAACTCACGCGATGTTAAAAGCCAAGGAATAAAAGTGGGCCTTAAGACGGGACTTAAAACACTCCACAGTGAGATTCCACATTCACCCATTCACACAATCACAATCGCACACCGATGTCAGGGCGCTGCCATGCGAGGCGCTCACTACACACCGGGAGAAACTTGGGGATTAAGGACCTTGCCCAAGGGCCCTTAGTGATTTTCCGGTCAGGCTGGGGTTTGAATAGAGGATTCTCTGATCTCAAGCCCAACACTTAACCACTTTTTTTTTCAAGATGGCGCTGTTCAAGCAGCTGCCTGTTACTTCAGCTCTGCTCCCTCTTTTCCTACTTCCATTATTTTTAATACTTTTCAATGGTGCTTATTTGTTTTTATTTGCAGTGGGTGGTACCCTGTGCAAGTATGCACATGGGAAACCCACTTTTGTTACTCTTGTGATTATTTTTATGATGCTCTCTGAACATTTCGAGCCAGCGTGGGGAAACCTCTTTGTTTCCTTTGTTTCTTCCGGACGTCCCATTGTTTATAGCCGGGATCAGCTGCTTGGACTAAGAGACTCAATGCACAGTGGGCTGGGTCCCCGCTATGCTGAGCACCCGGATGTACCTGCAGACATTCGGAAGAAACGTAGGGGCTGCAGGGGCGGCTGGACAAAGTGGAGAAGGACTTTTATTCCGTATGTGGTCATGGGGAATGTAAGGTCTCTCCGCAACAAGACCGAGGAGCTATCAGCGCTAGCCCATTTCCAGAGGCTGTATAAAGACTGCAGTCTCATGTGCTTCATGGAGACGTGGTTGGATGAACATGTCTCTTTAATCAACATGGATGGCTTCACACTCATCCGCGAGGACAGGACGCTGGCGGAGAGCGGTAAAAAGAGAGGAGGGGGGGCTCGCCGTTTATGTGAACGAGAAATGGTGCAGCGGGTCGCATATTCACGTGAAGGATCAGATCTGCTCCTCAGACGTAGAGCTACTCGCGGTGAGCATGAGGCCGTACTATCTCCCATGTGAGTTTGGAAGTGTGATGACTCTCTGCGCGTATATTCCTTGATCTGCAGACGCCGCCGCTGCCTGTGAGCAGATTCACAGCACAGTCATGCGGCTGCTGACGCAACACCCACGCGCACTCTTCCTCATCACCAGACTTTAATCACGCCTCCCTCTCCGCCACCCTCCCCACATTCACCCAGTACGTCATGTGTAAAACCAGGGACAATAGAATACTGGACCTTTTTTACGCTAATGTGAGGACGCTAACACCTCCACTCCCCTCCCCCTGCTGGGACGCTCTAATCACAATCTCGTCTATCTGCTCCCCCAATACACACCCAGAGTGAGAAGAGAAGCAATACACAAAAGGTCAGTGAAACTCTGGACTGAAGAGGCCACTGACAGGCTGAGGGACTGCTTCAGAAAGCAGCAGGACCAGATGAGATCTCCTCGAGGCTGCTGAGGACCTGTGCAGATGAGCTCTGTGAGGTCCTCAGCCACATCTTCAACATGAGCCTCAGCCTGGGGGTGGTCCCCACCCTGTGGAAGACCTCCTGTGTGGTCCTGGTTCCAAAAACACTGCACGCCAAGGAACCGGCCCACTACAGACCAGTTGCCCTGACCTCCCACCTCATGAAGACCATGGAACAGCTCGTCCTGTCTCACCTCCACACCATGGTGAGCGACACCCGGGACCCACTGCAGTTCGCCTACAGGCGTCAGCGTCATCTACCCTGATGAGGAAAATGTTCATCGAACAGCGGTACTGTAACGAGTGCTCACCCACCTGGAGACCGGCGGAAGCGCTGTGAGAGTCATGTTCTTTGATTTCTCCAGCGCTATTAACACTATCAGACCGGCACTGCTGAGTGGGAAACTGGCGTGGATGGACACCTCGTTGCCTGGACCATCGACTACCTCACTGACCGCCCACAGTACATGCGGCTGCGCGGCTGTTAGTCTGAGGTGGTAAGGTGCAGCACCGGGGCCACCAGGGCACTGTCCTCTCGCCTGTCCTCTTCACCCTCTATACCTCGGACTTCACCTACAACACGGACAGCTGCCACTTGGAGTGAAACACAAAACTAAGAACAGAGCTATGGAATATAATATTACTATGAACAAAAGTAACAATGAAAACTTAGGGCCAGAAAACATAGCTAGGAACCAGGCATGACATAACTGATCAGGAGACATGAAATAGAATACTAAAGCAAAACTAAACAAGTGATAACATAATAAACAATGACTGAAAACAACTAGAACAGAATGGATGGCAAAAGTATAAAGTAACAAAGAAAACAAAGTGACAAGTCAAAACAGAAAATAACCATATGAAGAAAACAAAATAACTAGTGAATCATAACCAGAACAAAGTGACAAGAAAAACATGACAGAATAATTCCTGATGAAAATAAATATTAATACATCAACGCTGAAAAGAACAACAGAAAGGGGAAAAACTAGAATAAACCCCCAGATCTGGCTGAAACCGTGACACAAACTACCTGCATGTCCTCCCTCAGCACATCATGAACATCCTCTCTGGCCTCCTTCTTCTCCTGCCTGGTGGCTCCATCCTCAGAATCCTTCTCCCTATATACCCTGGGTCCATCCTCTGCACATGTCCATCTCAATCTCTCTTCTCTGACTTTGTCTCCAAACCGTTCTACCTGTGCTGTCCCTCTGACATATTTATTCTTAATCCTGTCCGTTCTCGTCACTCCCAAAGAAAATCACAGTATCTTCAGTTGTGCCACCTCCAGCTCTGCCTCCACACTCTCAATTACTTTGGATACTTCAACCCAAGTATTTAAACTCATCTACCTTAACCACCTCTGCTCCTTGTAACTGCACTTGGAAATTTTTAGTTTTTCCTTTAGTTGCATAATAATTGTGCATTTTTGAAAAATTAAAGTGAGTATTTGGTGTTACACATGTTAAGCATGTTTCATGGCAACAGTTGTTTTGCTTTTGTGAATGGACCGACAATAGACTGTGTTCCAGTACACTGCTTTAGTCCAAAGCTTATTACAGACAGACTCCACTGGCAGCAAAATCAAAGGCAGTGTTTTTCTTCCATCGTGTTCCATCACATCACCACTATAGTATGGTCTCGATTGAGTTCCAGCTGTCTAAAAAGTAACCTAAAGATTTTAACTCCAACTGAAATGCAGTATCAGTACTTCATTTCAAAATCAAATTTTGTTTTACCCAGAAGGCCCATTAAGGCACAAACCAAAGCTATGCAGAAACCAGCTTTAACAAAACACTGATGATGTGAAAGCAATTATTCCAACAGATCATTTTCCATTGTATGGGAGACTTAGTTTGGTTCAGCTCAAATGCAGTAATCTGACGTCATGAGATTCTCTTCAACTGAATGCATTCAACAGTCCCTACTCACATGTGGAAGAAAATTTATGGAAAAGAATCTGGTCTAACACATAACAGTTCATGCAAGCATGGGAAAATCTGTATGAGAGAGATATATATGTATATATATGAGAGAAAATAGCATTGAAGACTTGTGATAGGATAAGGCTATTAGACACAGTGGCACTGTTCCCCAACACAGTGGGGTTCACCTGCAGTATGTCTCAGCCTGCCAAACTAACTTCATGGTAATTAGTGTCCGTCAAGGTCTAAGGCTTGCTGGAGATGACAGCTGCATGGATTATCAGACAGAAACACACTGATCAAAGGTCTACATCACTAAACAGATGTGGGCTCTACATGCTACTTGCTGTAAGAGGAACATTAATAAACAACTGGGTTGGGATTGGATTGTAGCAACATCCAAAAAACATACTGAACACATCCCACTGAGACACACAGCAAACAGATTATGTCACAAGCCAAAATAAAAGAACGAACAAACAACAACAAAAACACTTTTATAGTGCATGGCTTATACATGACTGGACGACTAATATGGAGTAGGTGTAGGCTGGATTCTGGTATGCTGTCAACTGGGAATACTAATAGGTTCCAAGCAAACTAAGATTTCCCATTCTGCAGTATGAGTTCCATAATCAAATCTGACATTATTCCATATGGTTCAGATAGTGAGCTTCACTTAGCTCAAACCTGTGCATCATGGCTGAAAGAGTATGGAAATATTCATTCATTCATTTTCTAAACCCACTTATTCTAGTTAAGGGCCACAGGGAACTGGACCCTACCCTGGCAATTATTAAAGAAAAAGGCCTCATCTTCGGGGAGACTGTCTACCTAAGAAGCAAAATGTGTTGTTGAAGAGTGACAACAAGAGAATAAAATACATCACACCATCGGTTTGCACTTGATGGCCAACCAAAGCACTGTGCTGAATTCAACATAAAGTTATTTTTCAGGCTGAGATGATACATTTGGTTCCTAATACAATAAGTATCATGATACATGTGTGCCAATACGATATGCAATTTCCATTTGATATTTTTGTATGTTGGGGTATGTGGAAACCTGACTGTAATAAAAGAATCTGTCTATATAGACCTTCTTTCAGTGATACCTGCCTCGTGCTGTAGCATATATACTTACTATAAAGGCCATAGCATTGGACAGATATCAGTAAACTTGCCTAAACTATTCAAGTGTCTTTCCTTAACCTGTAATGAGCTCTGAAATATACTGAAACTTCATGCAAGTATGTGTAAATTATTTAAAGAGATTAAAACCCAACAAAACAACAATATTTGTGGTATAAAACAGTGACTTTATTATTAATTACATGTAAAATGTATGCCTACAAATTACTGCCCCATAATAAATTCTGAAATCACACCATGTGAGTTTGCACCCCAACTTCTTATGCCACTCACCAGGAAAGCCCCACAGGTACATACAGCACAGTATCATTAAAAAGCACATGTCCTGTGCAACAGCTGTACAGGAGTCTATAAAATTCACCAAAATAAAAATAAAATTGATGCAGGGCAATTTCAGCATGCAGGCATTTTTTGAATGTTTTATCTATTAAAGAGTAAAAACTGAAGGAATTCAAGTGTAAGCCCTGGAAGATGTTTCTGTAGGAAGTATTTTAGCCATAAGGTCAAGTGAGAGGAAAGTGTTGGGTTAGGGCTAACACTTGAAAGACATTGGACTCATCTGCCGGCTGCCGTTATATGCCACAAAATAAGAAGGATTTGTTTTTTTTGTTGTTCTCTACAGAGTCAAGTTATACGGTCATAAACTGAGCTTTAAAAAGGAGTTTTACTGGCGACGCGTTAGTAGAGCCGGTAAAACGGCTATTTGCGACCGTAATCCAGCATGAAAATCCGCAAATCATCAGACACAAGGGGGTTATTCCCATTCTAATCCAATTCCATCGTTTGCATGGTTTATTTTTCTGTAGGTAATTCGATCGGCAAGGCAGCGTCGCTCCAACAGCAGTCAGGGTGCAGAGTAATCCATCAAATCTATCAAATGTGAAATGGTAATTTTGCCTCAGAATCCACATCAATATCACCCATTTCCGCATATTCGTTGCTACGCAACTTTCTCTTGGTCTGAGCTGACACCACCATTATTGACATCTGTGTAGAAGCGCACGCCGTCAGGGCGCAGAGTAATACCTCCAAATGTAAAATTGTTGAATATTTTGCCACCCTACACCCGATATTATACGACTAACCAATCAGATTTGCAGAAAAAATGTAACTGGATTAGAATTTTATTTATTAGCCCCTCAATAGGGGATTCATAATATGACATTACCAATACGATCAAAATTCGCTTTGTCAAGAAACAATTATTAAAATTTCCCTGATGGGAAAAATTTCAAAAGAACAGATGGCCTTAAACTAATTACAGCAGTGACTGTTGAAACTATGGTTGAGACCGACACTGACATCATAAATCACATGGGGGCTTCCCCTGACTTGTGCAAAGCATTATGGGTACCATACTGTGGCAGCCAATCAGAGTAGAGAGGTACAATTAAGGTCACTGGCTGGTCTCTCTCTGGCTCCTAATCCAACATGGTGGAATATGCTCCAAAATCACTGCATTTTTGTGTAAATCTAAGATGTTTCTCATATATTATGTAAAAGCTAGCGAGAAATAAACACTTCTAAACTGAAAAATGCTGTTTTTGTAACCTGATAACACCTCTGGAGTGATTTACAAGATATTTCACAAACGTGGGCATCACACATCGCATCAAAGTAACTTCTGGTCTTTTCAAAATGTGGGTGGCCTTATAGCTTTACGTTTTCTCAAGTTTGTTTAAAACAGATATAACATCAGGTAACACTCACTTCAGGCCTACAATACACTGTGCCATCTGCTGAATAAACGTGGTACAACATGCCCATCTCATTTCAACCAGCAAATAAATATATCGATTTTTGGACTTTTTTTTTTAAATCATATTCTAAAATTAATATTGTGATATCATGACCATCAATAGTTCCCCCACCTCAGTTATCTGGAAATTAACTGCAGCAAGAACTATCTCTGCAGCTGCACTGAATAGATCAGTAACAATAAATACTTTAGGCTAGCTCATAAAGCTGATAATAAAACTAATTTGTATGATAACATCTGCGAGGTTTTTTTTTCCCCCTTCTGTCACTCTGTTCAGAACTCAAAGAAGAATTTTACAGAGCAAATAAGATGTTGATCAAACAATATAAGGGCCCGAGTTCACATAACGAACGGTTTTCCTGCAGCTGTTCAAAGCACTTTAAATTGAAAATCTCAGAACTTTTCAGAAAGGTACTGGTGTCTTCACTGCAGCAGCTTTTCATGCATTCAATCAGATGGGGCAAAACTTAGAAGCTTGTTTTTGCCATTTCTGCCAAAAGTCACCTGATGTTACCTAAACTCTATGACATCTGTGGTAGTGGACTGGACAGAGCTATTATCCTGCCAACGGCGAGTGCTTTTATCACCATACTCATTATAAGCAACTTGTTAGCCATTTATTGTTGACATAAAAAACAAATCCCATGAGCAGGGCTGCGTTTTTAATTTTTTTTAAAGAAAACACTGTGATGAAGCGCTGTTCAGCACATCTCAGTGCTTTTCTGCCCGGAAAAAAGATATGCTGCATGGAGAAGGGCTCTTATACATTAGAATCATGAAATACTCCTGTTACCTGCTGGTGGAACATTATTTCTGTCTGATGTACAGAGTGAACCTCCAAAAATTTCAAAATTTCTTGTCAATGCAATTAGTAGGACAAGCTTTGAATTATGAGTACACAAAATTTCTGTAAAGCCATAGAAACTACGGAATATTCAACTCTGAAATTTTGTGTTCATAAGTAGGACCATTGAAGGTATTTTCAGCTGTGCTGGCATCTTTTAACATACATAAGGATGATAACACAGACTAAAGACAGACAGTCTTATGAAGTTGTTTGGGGAAACATTGCTAATAGCAGGGTTCTGATGGCCACTGGGGGCCACTGTTCTTGTTTTCAAAAACACAATTAATTAAACAATGTGCTGGTGTAGACTAGCGGCTCTAATTTGCATTATGTTGTTTGACTCCTCCCATTCACTCCCCTTGCAATGCGAACCAACAATCCCCGGCATGGGAGGTGGACTCGCTAACTAGAAGGCCAAAACCCAGGTTTCTGGCCTCGTCGCCCGAGAATCGTTTTAGCTGTTGTGGAGTGAGGTTTACTAACTGCTACTGCACAGCCCTGCTGGCCTCCGTTACACTGGCTCCATGATTCTTTGCGTTAAATTCATTCGGACAAGCTTTAGTGTTTAGTTTTATGGCTCTGTGTAATAATAAATGAAAATAACCAAAATGTGGTCATGAAAATCACAAACTGTGGATATGTAGAGTGACACATATCCACAGAAAGAAAGAATGTGCACAACACTGAAACAATGTGCCCGTGGTAGCATGCAGCTATCATAATGCCTAGTCTGGAGCAAAACATTGTCAAGATAGATGGCTGAATGAATGTGTAACTCGAACAAATGACAAAGTCGGGCTTGTTCAAAATGTTGATCTTAATCTTATTAAACACTTAAATCTGAGTGAACAATGTGTGGTTTCATTGCTACTGTAATACTTTCTTGGTAATCCAGCACTGAAAAATGAAACAGTTCAGATACCTGCCATCCATTTGAACATGTGTTTTCACCCAGTCACAATTAAATAATGTACACAGTACCAGTCAAATGTTTGGACACACTTTCTCATTCAGTTAAATGGGAAAGTACTGTATGTCCACACATTTGCCTGGTACTGTGTACATTATTTAATTGTGACTGGGTGAAAACACATGTTCAAATGGATGGCAGATGTCTGAACAGAAGGTATGAAATTCACTATTTCATACCTTCTGATCCCACTTCCATGCTACACAATATTGCTTTGAGAGGAACGCCTACAGATGTCAGTAACTGTCACAAATTTTGAGTGGCACCAACTTCCAACCCGTATCATTACTGCTCTAACATCAAATGTCCGTGGCATCAGAGGGTTCCTCACTGTGAGGCAGACATCAAACGGCTCTGAAAGGATTCATTTATTTGACTATTAAAAAGACAACTTAATTTTTCATGCATTTGGCTGAAAAATTATAATGAAGGGTGGCAGGCAGAGAGAGTGGCAAGAAACGAAACAAACAATTAGTGCAAATCTAAGATTTATTAATCTGCCAATGTCTTAAGTGGACACAGTAAGTCTTACAGGCTGAAAAAGCTGATGAGTTGTGTTGGGAAGGTGTCGTAACACGGACCCACAACAGGGGGCGCTAATGAACGGACAATGGATAAGGGAAGGAGTAACAATTTAATGTTGCACAAGAACACAACGTAATATAAACAAGGGTACTGCCAATCATACACAAGAGGACTGCAGGCAGGCTCGAAGATAGGAGACCTCGGATGAACGAAGAGCCGGGACCCACACCGCTTCTACCACCAACGGCCTGAAGAACACCGAAGCCGCCAAGCCCTGAGTCCCCAGGTGGTCTCTGTCCTCCGTTGTCGGCCCTGGTACTGCTGGCAGACAGAAACAGAAGGTGGTGAGTGTGAATCCTCACACCCAGCAACCTTGATTAATGATTCTTCTTGGAGGGAGAACCTCCACCTCCAATCATACACACGTGCAGCTCCGGTTTACCACTTATTGGTTTTGGGATGTGAGACGCAGTCGTCGCAGTCACACCAAAATACCAAAAATTCCAGATAAGGAATATCACCAGGAAAAACAGCTGCAAAACAGATCAGATTATTATTCGCGATAATTACAGCAAGAGGTTTACCTTGAATCGTAGGCGATTTCTCGGCGAGGAGGTGGAGTCGCCGCCCGGCCTTTATGGTGATGATGATGATGAGATGAATGAGTGACAGCTGGTGTTGACGATGATTGACGGTTGTCACTCCCAGTGGTTCTGGCGCCCTCTTGTGCTTGAAGCCCGCACTCCAAGCAGGGCGCCATCCGGTGGTGGTGAGCCAGCAGTACCTCCTCTTCAGCGGCCCACACAACAGAGTTGTGCTTAATTCAATTACAAAAATAACTAGAGCACTGAGCTCGTAGCGCGCAAACCTCCGCCAACAGACTTTCTGTAAGGAAGAAAAAATGCATTTTTTTTCCTTAACTCACCATGGGCGTGCTGCTGCTGTCAGCTCTGCACTAACACAGCCAGATTACGCAAACAGAGTTTGAAAGAAAAGCCTAAATATGTTTCTAAAACTCACTGCGGATGTGCTGCTCTTGTTTGTTGCATTGCTGTGTTTGCAAATTGTTTGTTGCATTGTTTGTGTCATCTTGCTGTGGGACACAGCAAGATGACACAAACAATTTTAAATTGATCGGAGCTGCTGCATAAAACAGCGGACTAACTACTCGCCACATCCAGCACTGATATTTTGAACATATGGGGAAGGGAATACTGGTAGGCATATTGACCATCTTATACCAGTACTTATGTAATATCATGAACCCTAGGTATTACAGACCGCTAGGTATTAAAGTATTTGATTGGCTCCATAGACAAGAGATCATAGATTCTCTAAGGCAGTGGTTTTCTAACTGTAAGGTGTGTTCCCCCCCTGGGGGTGCCAGAGTTCTTTGGGGTGGGGGGTGGGGGCAAAAACACCCCCTGTAAACACTGTTCAATTTTCAATTTCAATTTATTTTCATTTATATAGCGCCAAATCACAACAGCCTCAAGGCGCTTCACACAAGTAAGGTCTAACCTTGCTAACCCCCAGAGCAGCAGTGGCAAGGAAAAACTCTCTCTGAGGAAGAAACCTCAAGCAGACCAGACTCAAAGGGGTGACCCTCTGCTTGGGCCATGCTACAGACATAAATTACAGAACAATTCACAAAATGAATATACGGGAAATGCTGTTGGTGCACAGGACAGGAGGGTCTCCAGCAAAAATGCCACACCCATCTCTGGATGGAGCTGCACCTTAAACAGAGAGAAAAAACAGAATCAGGCATCAGAAAGACAAGAAATACAGCATAATTTGTCAGCATTAAACAACAAGAAAAACAGGAAATACTAAGGTGATCGCTGGCCACTAGTCCTAAGCTTCACTAAAAGACCCAGAATTTAGGTAAAGTTGAGGCTGCGGCACGCTCTGTTTACTAATAAAATTAATTAAATTAAATTTTAATTAATTAAGAGTAAAAAAAGAAATCACTTCGCACATCCCTTGACGATAGGTGCGTAAGAGAAGGCACAAAGGCTGCTAAACAAACAAAATAAACAAAACAAAAACAAAAAAACAAACTCTTGCACACTGCCTCACTTGCAACACAACACAAGGGTGAATTTAATCAAGCAAACAAGCAAGCAACGTTTCGGCCAAAGGCCATCATCAGGCCAAAAAATTTTTTTTTGCCTGCGCACACACACACACAGCAGACAACAGGATTTACGACAGATGTAAGACTCCGTATGAAATATAGTTGAATGTTTGTTTTCTTTTTTTACCATCCTCTCGTGAATCATGTTGCTGTCTGCTGTGTGTGCGTGCGCGCGCATATACGTTCAGTCTCCCCACCTGATTTCACTCACTGTGCGTGCTGATAGGCATGAAAAAAAAATTTTTTTAAAGAAAAAAAAAAAGCTTCTGATGTGTGGTTTTTGAATGTACAATGTGAGCAGTCAGATTGCATCAGACCACCGGGCCGTACAGTGTGAGAACATGAATCGTGCGCTCTGAACTTTTAACCCCTGCGGTTTTGTCGCACAGTTTGAGCTGGAGCCAAGTACAACAATTGAAAATATTGTACAGTGTATGCCCAGCCTTAGGGATCGGGTGAGAAGCCCAGTTATTCTTAAGGAGCTTGAAGTAGAGCTGCTGCTCCTTTGTGTTTTAACGTGAGAGATGTGCCATGGATACTGGACCCGTCTCCAGCAGTTTAATGGCGTTACCTGCTTACAGGATCAATGACTGTGGACTGACAAATGAAAGATGGAAGCAACACAAACACAAAAGCGATTTGATTTTTACTGACTGTAATGTTTTTGTATGATTTGGATATTTTGAAAGAAGATAACTTGGAACCATTGCAGGTGTGATTAATACATGGCTGCTGTGTGTGAACCAGGGCTGTGAAATGAAAATTGTGAAATCCGAGGAAAATTCGCTTGTAGAATTAAAAAAAAAAAAAAAATCAGGGTAAAATATCAATAACATACCTAATAATAAAAAGCCACACATTCTTGTGTAAATTCCTGTAAATCCACTCAAAGCCACAATGTCTTTTTTCCCATGAAAAAAGTCTACATTAATAAAAACTAATTTATATTGTTGTGTAAATTCATGTAGCCTAAATTCATTCAAAGCCACAGTCTTTTTTCAATCAAAGAAAGTCTAGATTAATGAAAGAAAAAAATGCACATAATCTTTTCTGAAATCCTGTTTGAACAGCACAATGTTTATTTTCCAGAGAGAGAAAAAAAAATTCTTACCAGTTTGCTTTTCCCGTTTATCTTTCAGGTGTGTTGATGAAGCCAGCAACAATTCCATGGATTCTTGTCCTTATCACACTTTTTCAAAATGTCTCTCTTGCCATCTTCGCTCTGTCTGATGTCGCTCCGTGACACAGGCATGCTGCAAAATTCTTCTTTTAAAAACTTGAAAGTTCTAAAAGTTTGCGATGTCCACATGCTACGTTCAGCTAGCTTTGCACAGGAGCCACATAGCGTCACCACAGCAACCAACCAGTCCCGCTTTACGACAACTGTCGTAACAACCAGGCTTTGAGTGGCATTTATTTTCCTCGAAACTCCGTGGATCTGAGGAAACTGATTTGTATCTGTAGCACACAGATCAGTGTCCACGGACTTATAAAACTTGCATGATGTCATAAAAAAAAGAGAATGCTTTGCGATAAACATTTTAAAAACTCAGTAACGATCACAATTAAAGAGTACAACACTGACACTCCCACACCCCTTCCCATGATGAAATCCGCGGAATTCGGCGGATCCGCGGAGTTTTCACAGCCCTGGTGTGAACACAGGAGGAAAACTCAGCAGGATGCATCTCTTAGGGTATGCATTTATTACTGCTTTGTACTTACAAAAAGCAACCAGGATTGACGTGTTGGGTTACGTCCAAGCATGAAACTAACTGGCTGCAGACAAAAAGGATAACTTTCAGCTAGCTAAAAGTTGGTTCCAAACATTACATAATGATTATGGATAAAATGTCTATTAATCTGTCATGCATTTTTCTGAAGCACTCTGGCTAACTTTAGTTTTAGTTTATTTATTTAAGATCAGAAAGGAATTTCCATGGATTATGATGTTTGCAGAAGACATTGTGATCTGTAATAACAGTAGCTAGCAGGTTGAGACGAGCCTGGAGAAGTGGAGAGAAGTGGAATGAAAGTCTGTGTAGAGCAAGTCTGAGTACAGGGGCGAATGAGACAGAGCACGGCAGAACAGTGCGGTTACAAGGTGTTGAGGTGATTCAGGTCAATGTGTTTAACTATTTGGGGTCAACTTTCTAAAGTAATGGAGAGTGCAGCAGAGAGGTGAAGAAGAAATTACAGGCAGGATGGAATGGGTGGAGAAAGGTGGCAGGAGTGATTTATGACAGAAGAATACTGCAAGAGTGAAGGGGAAAGTCTACAAAACAGTAGTGAGATGAGCTATGGTGTACCCAGCTTAGAGACAGTGGCACTAACAAAAAGACAGGACGCAGAGCTGGAGGTGGTAGAGCTAAAAACACTGCGATTTTCTTTGGGACTGATGAGGATGGACAGAATTAGTAATGAACATGTCAGAGGGACGGCACAGGTAGGACAGTTTGCAGACATAGTCAGAGAGGTGAGACTGAAATGGTTTGGGCATGTAGAGAGGAGGGACCGATGGATGGAGCCACCAGGCAAGAGGAGAAGAGGGAGGCCAAAGAGGAGGTCTATAGATATGCTGAGGGATGACATGCAGGCTGTTGGCATGACAGACGAAGATACACAGGACAGTGTTAGATGGAAAGGGTTAATCTGCTGTGGCGACCCCTAATGGTTGCAGCCTACAGAAGAAGACTGGGCGAGAGGCAGGTTAGACCCTAAACAGGCTGTCAGTCTATCATAGAACTTAATTAGTAGATGAATGGAATTAAACCTTCTGAATCATTTAATGGCAAAGATCTTTTCTTTCACATTTTGCTTTTATTAATTCATTTCTTGTTTTTCCGACTGCTCGATTTGTATGCTTCACTTTGACTTTCCCATACTGTCAAAATCCTCATAATTACTGTGTCATCATTTGTAACGACCCAATTTCCTGCCCCCTTTCCTCAAGCTAATTGGTTGTTAAACACTGCTCAAACAGCACTGAAATGTTACAAAAGAATCTTTTACACTATTACTCACTACCTTTCCTTTACAACCATGACACACAAGTTGTACTGGTAAATTCAACACATATAATCCATGCACATTTTAAAAAGTGCATCATGCACCCCTGTGCAACAGGCATTTTTTAAAATCCATTTTGTAGAGCTATTTTTCTTGTAATCCATGCTGGATAATTATTTTATGACTGTGTTCCTAGCATGACTTCAGTGAAACTCTGTCAAAGTCTGTTGCCTGTTCTTCACCACATGAACACATAAACCAAAATATTTTATCAGCTCTCATCTCCATAAGCAGTTTTTGGGGGTGGGGTAAAAAGCCTCACATGCATGATGGCTCCTGTGAAGAACTACCAAGAAATTACCAATGCTTTATGTACCAAGACACTGTTTTTTATACCAATCAACTGAGCCAGAGGTACTGACAAAGATCATGCTATAATGTGAGCAATGTTTGTCTGTCTGTTGGTTCCCCTACTCCTCCCAGGTCCTTTGGATTCATTTTCCACCAAACTTCATATGAGGATGATGGTCAGCTCTAGAATTGCCCTTAAAGGGTTTGTTTTGGCAAAGGTCACTGGGGTAACTCTCATGTTCACTAAACATGGCATAGGTGCATTCTGGAATTGTGGATCAAATTTACCAAAGTGTAATCATTGGGTTCAAGGTCTCTGGGGTCAAAGGTCAAAATTTTCATTTTTCACTTCTATTTGCACCAAACGTGGCACATATATGGATGTGGGCTCTGGAGTTTCCCAGGATGCCAGTAAGGTCAAATTTGTAAAAAGTCCTTATGTTGACTCCTACCAGACATGCCAAAATTGTCCTTTAGGCAAGAGTTAAGGAATTTGATTTTCAACCTGATTTGAACCAAATGGGGTACACACTTAGGTAGATTCCAGAAATGGCCTGACCAGGTCAGCCAGAGGTCAAACATTTGGGTGAAAGTCAAAGTCACTGGGATCAAATGTTAGACTGCAGTATCACTAAGGCCCCTGTCACACATAGCAAGAATGTGGAGGAGCCATTATGACACGGCAAATATTGCCATTATCCAACGCAGTCGGGCGGAAAAGAGGCGTAACCAGCCACGGTTCAAACACATCCAGACTGCATCGTCCACACCTGTATGATGGCATCCAAAGCATAGGTAGACAGCAGGTGGATGACACAGATTGCTGTCAGACGGCCATAAAAGGCGCTGCAGACTGCCTGATGCAGGGCAGACCGGAGTGCTGTTTTTGTCATGTGCATACCTGCGCTCCGCACACACGTGTGGGGCTGTAATTATCAGTCAGCTGTGTGATATATATATATATATATATATATATATATATATATATATATATATACACACACACACACACACACACACACACACACACACACACACACACACACACAACCCCTGGCAAAAATTATGGAATCACCGGCCTCGGAGGATGTTCATTCAGTTGTTTAATTTTGTAGAAAAAAAAGCAGATCACAGACATGACACAAAACTAAAGTCATTTCAAATGGCAACTTTCTGGCTTTAAGAAACACTATAAGAAATCAGGGAAAAAAAATTGTGGCAGTCAGTAACGGTTACTTTTTTAGACCAAGCACAGGGGAAAAAAATATGGAATCACTCAATTCTGAGGAAACAATTATGGAATCATGAAAAAGAAAAAAAGAACGCTCCAACACATCACTAGTATTTTGTTGCACCACCTCTGGCTTTTATAACAGCTTGCAGTCTCTGAGGCATGGACTTAATGAGTGACAAACAGTACTCTTCATCAATCTGGCTCCAACTTTCTCTGGTTGCTGTTGCCAGATCAGCTTTGCAGGTTGGAGCCTTGTCATGGACCATTTTATTCAACTTCCACCAAAGATTTTCAATTGGATTAAGATCCGGACTATTTGCAGGTCATGACATTGACCCTATGTGTCTTTTTGCAAGGAATGTTTTCACAGTTTTTGCTCTATGGCAAGAAGCATTATCATCTTGAAAAATAATTTCATCATCCCCAAACATCTTTCCATTGATGGGATAAGAAAAGTGTCCAAAATATCAACGTAAACTTGTGCATATATTGATGATGTAATGACAGCCATCTCCCCAGTGCCTTTACCTGACATGCAGCCCCATATCATCAATGACTGTGGAAATTTACATGTTCTCTTCAGGCAGTCATCTTTATAAATCTCATTGGAACGGCACTAAACAAAAGTTCCAGCATCATCACCTTGCCCAATGCAGATTCAAGATTCATCACTGAATATGACTTTCATCCAGTCATCCACAGTCCACAACTGCTTTTCCTTAGCCCATTGTAACCTTGTTTTTTTCTGTTTAGGTGTTAATGATGGCTTTCGTTTAGCTTTTCTGTATGTAAATCCCATTTCCTTTAGGCGGTTTCTTACAGTTCGGTCACAGACGTTGACTCCAGTTTCCTCTCATTCGTTCCTCGTTTGTTTTGTTGTGCATTTTCGATTTTTGAGACATATTGCTTTAAGTTTTCTGTCTTGACGCTTTGATGTCTTCCTTGGTCTACCAGTATGTTTGCCTTTAACAACCTTACCATGTTGTTTGTATTTGGTCCAGAGTTTAGACACAGCTGACTGTGAACAACCAACATCTTTTGCAACATTGCGTGATGATTTAACCTCTTTCAAGAGTTTGATAATCCTCTCCTTTGTTTCAATTGACATCTTTCGTGTTGGAGCCATGATTCATGTCAGTCCACTTGGTGCAACAGCTCTCCAAGGTGTGATCACTCCTTTTTAGATGCAGACTTACGAGCAGATCTGATTTGATGCAGGTGTTAGTTTTGGGGATGAAAATTTACAGGGTGATTCCATAATTTATTCCTCAGAATTGAGTGAGTCCATATTTTTTTCCCTCTGCTTGGTCTAAAAAAGTAACCGTTACTGACTGCCACAATTATTTTTCCTGATTTCTTATAGTGTTTCTTAAAGCCAGAAAGTTGCCATCTGAAATGACTTTAGTTTTGTGTCATGTCTGTGATCTGCTTTTTTTCTACAAAATTAAACAACTGAATGAACATCCTCCGAGGCCGGTGATTCCATAATTTTTGCCAGGGGTTGTATATATATATATAGCACTGCATGGGCCACTAAGCACATGCGGAGCGCACGTGCCTTCCACTGGACAAGTGGACAGCTTCTCTCCAAAGTTTGCTGGCAGTTGGGCCATACAGTCGCTCAGATGGAGCCTTTCCAGGTAACTTTCTTCTTTCTTGTTTGCTCACTTCAGCAGCAGAACGCAACTCTGGACACCGCGATGGTTGGATTATCACATGGAATTATTTTTTCCTTTTGGGTGAGAGGATTCTAACCGCAGGCTGCTGTCCTGGCTTCATGTCCTCGTCTGCGCTGTGAAACACCCCTGGACCGCTGTTGGAAGTAAGTTGCATGTTTATTAATGGTATAATGGCCTGTCACAAGCTCCATGTGATATTTCCTCCAGAATTAGAAGGTGAACATTTATTACAATGTGAGATCTGTTCAGCTCAGAGCCTGACGCATGCAATGATGCGTTACTGCGCGCCACAGAGAGGCAGCTGCCCATGTTATGATGGAGAAGTAGTAGTAGTTCACAATATTTACATTGGCCATGGGAAGGAATGGATAAATATCTGTACTGTAAGGTCTACTGCGGATATAACAGCCCATTCAGATTTGTGGCACCATGCGCACAGAGCTTTCAGTTTGATAGCTGTTCACATTCACTGTACATGATAATAATTCTGAACTATTATCATGATGATGCGTGCCACATACAGTTCAACAGTTCCTTTGCACTCCGGGGGGGCGGGGGGGGGGGGGGGGCATTATTATATGTGGAACTGTGGGTCATACCGGCAGGCATACTGTACCAGATCCATCTCGAGCTTCCCTTGTATGTTCTCAAATCGTTTCGGATCCCGTTTTGCCGCCATTGAAATATGTAAATTGCGGTTAGATCGTCTTCAGATAACACCGTCGGATAGGTGTCCCATCTTGATGGTGCCCGGAGAAGCTGGTCAAAATCTGCTGGCGTCAAATTTTGACCAACTGTGTCGACTTCTGCAGATGGCTGTCAGAATGTTTTGAAATCCGACACCGTTTCGGATGTGTGCCAGTTCATAAATCCAACGTCACTCTGTGTGATTCCGGCTGTGTGATGGGGGTATAACTGTATTCATGTTCACCGCAACTATTACCTTATAAAAGGCATGCAAGAAAATATCTTTGTTTACCTCACTGTTTTGATTAGATATTTTGCCTAATGTTTGTGTGTAACATATTTCAAACTATATAGTGGACTGAAACATGAAAATACTTTCATTCTTTTATTGAAATCTACAAACTGATGTATTTAATAACATTACACCTCTAATATACAGTTACAGTCATGTATTATTCAAGTTGTACAAACTAAAAAGATGTGATCAAAGAAAGATAACCTAACATTAGATTCTTAATGACAGTTTACAGTCTACTTCTGAAAGCTGAAGTCATATGACTCATTTAATAATTTGAAAGGGCCCCTGTTTTCACTGGCCAATTCTAGTGTCCTCTACTGAATAGAATTAATGAGGCATTTCTCTTCTAATGTGCTTCCCATTGTACCATACCTCACCTCCAGTCACATCCCTCCTCGGGGCATCTAACAGGGCCATGTGTTCACAGACTCAAGGATGTGTGAAAGCTTTCAAATATAACACATGCCAGTGATCATGCACAAACACACTTCAGATTTCCCTGACAATTTCTGTGAAACGACAGGAGATACTCTATAAAAAGGCCCAACTGTGTGCTTATATGAACTGGGGTGTGTTTGTGTGTGTGTTTTGGGGGTTTGCAACTGTGGCTATGTAAATTCTTGAAATTACCCCATTTACAAACATTTACTAACAGCTATTGTTTGCATGCTCACTGAGCTATGAAGGATCCTAGGCTGTAAATACAGATTACTGCATGGTAATTTATATCTCATTATATAAACGCAACCCACTCTCATGCCATTTCATGACAGCATCACAAAAAGTAAATTAATCTATTGTTCGTGCTCCCATCACGAAAAGCATAATTTTCGTAACTGGAGCAATTCATTTTGTGCTATATTAAGGGAGAAAAACAGGGGGCCTAAGACAGACCCCTGTGGAACCCCAAATTTCATGTCACTAAGCTTAAACGTAGTGTTACTGTACAAAACACAGTGACTGGCCAGGTATGATGTCAACCATGTAATGGCCCAGTCACACGGCACAAAGCCCTAACAAAACAAGAAATATAAACTTTCGTTGGCATCGTTTAACCTTCGCTCAGCTTTGTTCCTGCAGCGAGCACTTTGTCAGGATTTTTAAACTGTCAAAAGATTTGAACGAAGGGTAACGAAAACCTCAATTTGTCCGTATTTCATGTTGCTGTCGTTCTTGATGTTTTTTTTTATCGTGTGCTTAGTTTTTGCAATGTTAGCGTTTAGTTTGACTTCGTTCGACCAGCTGAACTTTTTCACACAGTGCAGAAGCCGTTTGTGAGCGCTGCTGCTGCGTTCATGTACCGTCCAAAATTACAGGGCAGACTCAGCTTGTTTGCTTGGATTTTTTTATCTGGGTGGGGAGTCAGCTTCACTGGGCTCAGGCACCTTATATACGCTAGAATTAATCTTTTGTGTGGTTACAATTAATTATTTTGCCACAAGCAACTGCTGAATTTGAAACAACAAAAAAGCTGTGTAATTTCCAACAGTACTTGAAGGCAGCGGCAGCAGCAGCTCCTGCATGCTGCTGGCACCTTATATAGGCCAGAATGAATCTTTTGTATGGTTACATTTAATTATTTTGCCACAATCAACTGCTGAATTTGAAACAACAAAAAAGCTGTGTAATTTCCGACGGTACTGGAATACAGCGGCGGCAGCAGCTCCTGTATGCGCTTATTATTTTTTTATTAAATATAACAATATGAGTGTAGAAATGACAATGCAGCCCTTATGTACATGTGGCAACAGGTACCTAATTCAAATGATTATATAAGAGCTGTTTTGGAAGGCAGAATTCACATTGTGGATCAGCTACAGCTGGAGGAAATAACCGCACATGGTGTGTATATGCGCGGTGTTCACACGGACTGATCACTTTACTGCACTGACATATTCAATTATCTTTACACTTATATTTATTCCCCCTTTTGACAATTTTCTGTTATAAATCAATATATATGACTTAGTAATGTAATACAGTCATAGAGCAGTGACCACGGCACACCAGAGGTTTTTTTTTTTTAATTGGAGCAAGACGGAGCCCACAGCGCGTTGACAGACAGTGTGGATTCTGATGATGGAGGACATGAGGCCTCTTTTGTTCTGGATGAGGAACCACAGCAGGTGGACCCACCGACGTGGACACAGATCTCCACAGCTTCTTTTTGCAGTTTCTCCAGGACTCAGGTGCTATGAGCTCCGTTCCAGCACCAAGTCCTAATAACTCAGAGATGCAGACACACACTGCTCCAACAGTGGCTCCAGGCGCGTTTCGTTTTAAGCGTTGAAATCAACGTTAGCTTTGGTTTCATTTAGTTCCTCTTTCATCCCTTTTGCGCGCTTGCTTTGCAGGCTATTCAGTGATAAAGCGCTTTCATCCACTTTTTCTCAACGAATTGTGACTTTTTTTTATTTTTTCCCTTTGTTCAGGAAACATTGTGTGCCGTGTGACTGGGCCATAAAGGCATTCATTCCCAGTAATCCTAAAATGATTCTCCAGCCTATCAAGTAGAATATGATGATCCATGGTATCAAACGCAGCACTGAGATCTAACAGCACCAGAACAGTAGTGGTGTCCGAATCCATTGCAAGCAGAAGATGATTCACCATTTTAGTGAGAGCTGTCTCTGTGGAATGATATTTTCTAAAAGCAGACTGCAGTGGCGCAAAAAGATTATTCCCCATAAGGTGGTCCAAGAGTAGGTTTGGGTATCGAGAACTGGTTCTTTTCAGGTATCATTAAGAAATGATTTGATCCACTAATATCAATAGTCTTTCCCTTATTGGTCCTTCAGAGCGGCCGTTGAGGGTGTTTGTTTGGAAAATGATAATTTCTCTACGTTGATTAGAGACCCTGCAGTGGCTCTGTAATCAAATGCTTCTGCAGCGCGACTCCATTTTGAAGCGTGAACCAATGAAGCAATGCTTCAATCCCCAGGCTCGTTAGTTCTTTGATTCACTGCACTTCAGAAGCGGCAAGTCCACTTCTGAACCCCTCACAAAGCCATTAAAATGTCAATTGTGAGTCACTTTTTTGTGGATTAAAGTCACTAAATGGGACTCTTGTTGCAGTCAAGAAACAAGAATTTTCCACCGTTCCGTTGGCACAGCTCCAAATGCTGCACACTCGGCTCTCTGCCGAGAAAGTCCGGTCGGAATTAATAACTTCAAAAACAACTGCTGCTTTAAATAAAATGACACCTCTTTCCAAACACTGTAATACAGACAATAAACTACAATCAACTAAAATGTTTTTTTTTTTTCCCTACCAAAATGAGATGTCCTGCATTCTTTATGAATTACATCTTGATGTGCAGCACAGCCAGCTGCAAGAGCTGAGCTCAGAGGTATGGACAGACATTCATGCCAATAATGTCTGAAAGAAAATGTTTTTGACAAAAACTACAGATTTTGTTTATTTCTATTTATGTCCAGAGCTCAAGGATCCACCATGTAGAGTTTATTCTGTCCAGAGCTTAAGGATCCAGTGACCAATTTCATGTTTATTTACTTTAAGACTCAATAAAATGTTGTTGACATATAAAACCTGTAAAGCCTATTTTTAGTACACAGAAAATTCACAAGAAGTATCGATAAGGGAATCGATAAGAAATTGGATCGATAAGCGAAATCGATAGATAGATAAAATCTTATCAAAACCCATCCCTATCCATGAGCTGCTATGAAACCACCTTTTGCAGAAATTTAGAGCAAAATGATGGATTTGATAGTGACCTATAGTTTTTCAATACACTAGGATCAAGATTAGATTTCTTAAGTAATGGTTTAATCACTGCATATTTGAAACATTTAGCAACAGATCCAAAGGTTCATGACAGATTAATAATTTCCAGCACAGTCACCCCAAGAGTGGACCACAGGTCCTTAAACAGTTTTGTTGGTATCAGATCAAATAAGCAGGTTGTGCTTTTTGCAGACATTGAGTTTTGTCAGCACGCCTAGTGAGATACTAGCAAATTCTGTAAATCTAGGTAAATGGCACCCACCTCAATAGCAGGGTGTAGTGGCTGGGTTAAGGCATGCTTGGATATGTTTAACCTAATGTCTATTTTCTTCTCGAAGTAATCCAAGAAATCTTATGCTGTAAAAGGAGAGCGAACTACAGGTGGTTGTCCATGTATAAGTGTTGCCACCATGTCGAACAAGAACTTTTGAGTTATACTTGTTTTTGTTGATCAAATCAGAGTAATAAGGCCCACTTTGTAGTGCATGCTTATAGTCTAAGATAGCATCACGCCACGCAAGGTGGAATACTTCAAATTTTGAACTACGCCATTTCTGTTCTAGACCTCTATCCTTATGCTTGAGATCACGCAAGTAATCACCGAACCTAGGTGACTGTGTTTTGGGGGGCGTGGTTTTAATATAGGTGGTGCAATCATGTCGAGGGCAGTTTTGAGCACTGAGTTTAAACTATCCACAAGACTGTCTACTGACTGGGCATTTTCCAAATGTGAAGCTAAGATATCAGGCAATCTAGCTTCAAGTTCAGTTACAGATGAGGAGTTGATGTGTTGCCGCAAAGGTTGTTGTTCCACTAAACATGGCAGCAAAACTGTATACCTAATGAGTCATCAGAGACCACTGATGCAAGAGGCATGATGTCAATATTTGTGACAGCAATACCATGTGCGAGAACCAAATCCAGGGTATTTCCACTAATGTGTGTCAAATCCTGAATGCATTGCTGGAATCCTAATGCATCCATAATTTCCATAAATGATTTGCAAAGGGGATCAGAAGGCTTATTTATATGAATGTTGAAGTCACCAATTATAAGAATGTTATCTGCACTAGTTGACAAGTTAGAGATGAACGCACCAAATTCATCTATACTCAACAAAAATATAAATGCAACACTTTTGGTTTTGCTCCCATTTTGTATGAGATGAACTCAAAGATCTAAAACTTTTTCCACATACACAATATCACCATTTCCCTCAAATATTGTTCACAAACCAGTCGAAATCTGTGATAGTGAGCACTTCTCCTTTGCTGAGATAATCCATCCCACCTCACAGGTGTGCCATATCAAGATGCTGATTAGACACCATGATTAGTGCACAGGTGTGCCTTAGACTGCCCACAATAAAAGGCCACTCTGAAAGGTGCAGTTTTGTTTTATTGGGGGGGATACCAGTCAGTATCTGGTGTGACCACCATTTGCCTCATGCAGTGCAACACATCTCCTTCGCATCATCCGTGAAGAGAACACCTCTCCAACGTGCCAAACGCCAGCGAATGTGAGCATTTGCCCACTCAAGTCGGTTACGACGACGAACTGGAGTCAGGTCGAAACCCCGATGAGGACGACGAGCATGCAGATGAGCTTCCCTGAGACGGTTTCTGACAGTTTGTGCAGAAACTCTTTGGTTATGCAAACCGACTGTTCCAGCAGCTGTCCGAGTGGCTGGTCTCAGACGATCTTGGAGGTGAACATGCTGGATGTGGAGGTCCTGGGCTGGTGTGGTTACACGTGGTCTGCGGTTGTGAGGCTGGTTGGATGTACTGCCAAATTCTCTGAAACGCCTTTGGAGACGGCTTATGGTAGAGACATGAACATTCAATACACGAGCAACAGCTCTGGTTGACATTCCTACTGTCAGCATGCCAACTGCACGCTCCCTCAAATCTTGCGACATCTGTGGCATTGTGCTGTGTGATAAAACTGCACCTTTCAGAGTGGCCTTTTATTGTGGGCAGTCTAAGGCACACCTCTGCACTAATCATGGTGTCTAATCAGCATCTTGATATGGCACACCTGTGAGGTGGGATGGATTATCTCAGCAAAGGACAAGTGCTCACTATCACAGATTTAGACTGGTTTGTGAACAATATTTGAGGGAAATGGTGATATTGTATATGTGGAAAAGGTTTTAGATCTTTGAGTTCATCTCATACAAAATGGGAGCAAAACCAAAAGTGTTGCGTTTATATTTTTGTTGAGTAAGAATTCAGAGTATGGGTCAGGGGGCCTATATACAGTGACAAAGTAATATGACTGATTTGTAATTCTTCTGACCTTGGCAATACGTAGCATCTTGGGCAGAGCGGAGAATCAGATGTTCAAACGAATTATATTTGTGACCCCCAACAGCTAATAAACTAAACCTAGATTTCTAAATAAGAGCAACAACTAACAGCACTGTTACACTAATATGAACCACAACAACAACATTTAAACCCCCAAGCTCCCATGGTGCATTGCAGCACAATGTCCATTGTTCACTGTTGTTAGCTAATACTGCTTATTTCTCCAAAAATATCAGTCCCATCAACTTTGTTTTCCCAGCGTTCATCTCATGCAAGGACTCATAGATTATCCTGAATAATTCAAGTAGTAAAAGTCTTCTTTGAAAATCCCCAAACATCAATATCCAAGGAACCAATATCAACCAGAGTAGTGACCCATATGGATGCTTTTAATAGCAACACCAAGCAGGGCTGGGAACAACTCTGAGTTGAAATAAAACTGAAATGAGGCAAAAATAAAAAATGTGTAACTTAAGATTTTGGATATTAATTGGCTGTTTTCATGTCAGGTCAAACAAGACAGTATACCACATTCAGAACCACTATAGTGACTAATTGTGAGGTGCCTTACAGGTTAATGCTTGTTCAGGGCAAGACGTGAATGAAAATCATCACCATACTCATGCTGACATATTGTAAACTTCTTAGAATTCTTATGCGAGATGCACGGTTGGACATCTGATGATGATCAACTTGAAATCCAGAAACTGCATACACAATTTCAAGCATGATGTACTCAAAACAAAAAGGTACAAACAAAAGAAAAACAGCTTCACTTTATTACATTGTAACAACTGTACAATTGTGCAAAATATTCAATTGTGATTTTTTTTTACCGACACTACAATGTGAAATTAAATGGATTATCGTCTATAAATTACTTTCCACGTTTGCAATAGTGGTATTCATATTACAATGAATATTTATGAAAAAGGACTGAATAGTACAGCCAAAACTTTTATGGTGATGTAGAGTTTGATAGTGATTGTAATCGTAGGTGAAAACACTTGACTGATTTGCTCTGCAGTACTTTGGATTCCGAGGACCACGATGGGAAAGCACTGCTATATCATATGGACTGTATCAACGGAGCTTGTTTGGCCCCCTGTACTGGAGTGGAACAATACACCTCTGACACACTTCATTGAGACATTGCTGATACACAAAGTAAATGTAACATTTTTTGCTTTGTGAAAACACAATGGAAAACCTAATGTTCTAGGTTATGGCATCAAGATTAAAGATGTGTGATCACAATCAAAGATGAATGCTTGGATTTTAATTTAAAGGGCATATTGCACTCCAATCAACAATATATTTTGAAAGAATTACATACCCGTTAATGAATCATTTCCAACTCTTTAAATTATTAGAGTCCTGATGTAGCTGATAAAAATAAAATTAGCCATATAGAGTCTAAAAAATATACACAGATTCAGAGCTATTTTTAGCCATAAAATGGCTCAGCACCTCAGGTGCTAAATATGAGCTGCCTGAAGGTCACTCCACCTGTGTCCACTTCATGATTTACTCCAGTACACACAGTCAATCTGGGCTGTTTTTTGTCACCAAATGTAATATACCGTTCAAATCAAATTATTGTATTTTGCGATCAACATAAGTCCATCTCAAATTCTTTGTAACCAGTGGTGTATTCAGAAAACAAAACCACATACGTCTCAATAAGACTGAATAATTATGAATACATATGTGAAAGTGGTGTCTCTGTGCCTCTCTGGTGTTCACACACAGAGCCATGTAGAATTATTGTTCCGCTGTTGTCTTTTTTGTCCACAGGATAACAATCTTGCTCAACCAGAAGCTGGCTGTCTGGAGTTTGGCTTAGCTGTCGGTTCAGTTCAACTTGGCCAATAATGCAAATGCTGAAGCTGATCCACATTACATCTACCCAGTTAACAGCGGCCACCCGTCGCATTCTATCCGAAACCGTGAACATAGAAGCAGCTTCCGCAGCGTGATTGGCTGGTGTCCTGCATGTAGCATCTTAGCTTAGCATGGTGCAACTCTGCAGTGCAAACCACACATATGGCCAGATTTACGTTTTCAGGAGAGGAAACGCAGACCAATAGACAAACCTCAGACTGAAGAGGAACAATGCAGTTTCTGTCCTGATCGTGGAACAACCACCCAGCTCTTCACTATCACAAGGATCCTGGAGGGGGCCTGGGAGTATGCCCATCCAGTCTACAAGTGTTTTGTGGATTTGGCGGAGGCGTATGATCATGTAGTCCGGGAGATGCTGTGGGAGGTGCTGCGGGAGTATGGAGTGAGAGGGTCCCTTCTCAGGGCCATCCAATCTCTATACTCACAAAGCGAGAGCTGTGTTCAGAATCTCAGCAGTAAGTCAAACTTGTTACCGGTGGGGATTGGCCTCCGCCAGGGCTGCACCTTGTCACCAATCCTGTTTGTGATAACCATGGACAGGATATCAAACGTAGTCAGGGGGAGGAGGGTCTTCAGTGTAGTGGGTTCAGGGAAGGGATGCACCAATCAACAATTTTTCACTTCCGATCCAACCCAATACCTGAATTTGGATATCTGCCGATACTTTTCCGATCCGATACCAGAGCTCTGTTTGCTTTAATATTATTATTATTATCATTATTGTTGATTTTCTATGAAGATTTTCTTAAAAAGCAGACTTGAAAGTTCAGCTACAATTTGCGAGAAGGTGTATTTAAGATGAAAGCCTAGATTTGATGTTTTGGTGAAAGAATTAAGTACTTTTATTTTTTATAGACTTTCATAGCCATATTTTTTATAGACAAAGAGAAAAGACAGCACTCTCTGTCTCTCTTCCTGCCTGTCTCCCTCTCTCTCTCTCTCTCTGCCTGTCTCCCTCTCTCTGTTTCTGTCTGTTGCTCGCTCGCTTTCTCTCTCCCTGCATCTCTCTCTTTTTCTCTCTTGCTGTTTTTGTGCTGTGCAAACTTCAAACTTTTGGGAAACACGAAGGCTTTCAACTGTACTATAAGTGTATTATCACAGACGCTCACATGCAGGATTTTAATAGAGACTTTTCTCCCTTTCAGCGTACAGAATCTCTGTTCGGCTTCTCCTCCTCGGCTGGACGTTGAGCTGGCTTTTCACAGCCTCGGGGCAGTGACGCGGCTAACTTTTTGGCACACACATTTTCAACAACAATACAGCAACGCTAACCGCAGCTAGAAGACTGTGGAAAAGAGCTCTCTCAAACAAAAACCACCCACTCAGCAGCAAACAAGCAGAGAGCAAACAACAGCAGTTGAGAGGATTCACAGTGGCTCTTCTCCAGTATTGGAAAAAGTCGGTATTTTCCGATACGTGAATTACATCTGTATCCGAACCCGATATCGATCCGGGATTGGATCGGTCCCATCCCTAGTTCAGGGTCTCATCACTAGGGATGAGACGATTACAGATTTTGAATAATCACGATTATATGATTATTATGCAAGAATCAACTCTACCAAAAAAGTACCAGAAATCACAAGAACAATGCACGGTTACTTATGTTTGATATTTTTGTTTAATATAAAAAAGAAATAAGATATTGTTATCGTAATGTTGTAACTTCATTTTAACTTTACTTAATCATGTCTATTTGTGTGTATTTCATGTTATAAACGGTGATAAGATTTTTTTCAGTGCTAGACATCTACATACAAGCACCATGTTACGTTAGTATTATCCTACAATTGGCATATATGGGAGGAAGGAGTGGAAGTCCACTGAAGGAAAGGGAGGCTACAGCTACACCGGGTAAATTATTAGCCCAGGGCATGTAGCCCAGCCTAACATTATCTGCCAGAGAAGCTAGCCTACATCACACAGCTGCCAGAGAAGCTAGCCTACATCACACAGCCAAACACATGCTGCACTGAAAGCTCAACTCTCACCTTTAAGTTACACCATTCAGAGTTGAGCTGTTAGGGAATGTTAATATAAATGTGTCACTCTAAATGGTGTAACTTAAAGGTGAGAGTTGAGTTTTCAGTAACATGGCATTAAGTAACATGTCATGAACATAATGTATATCTGTTATTGTACATTACCTTCATTTGAGTGTATACAGCCAGGTGGTTGTCCCTCAGGTGATTTATCATATTCATAGTGTTACCCGCCTTCACTGCAACTTTTTTTTTGGCTGGTTTTGCCAGTTGGATCCCCGCCATCTTCAATGACACCACTGTCATTCTGTGACTAACCAAAAAAAGTGCCACACTGGCAATATGACTTGCTTTTTCAGAGGAACTAAATCTTCCGTTGTCGTTGCCTCTGCCGTCGTCACAACAGTCCTCCTGACTCCGCCAGCAACAGTGCCACAGAGAGCAGCCAAAAACAACAGCCAATTCATGTTGTTGCCTCTGGTGGCCACAGGCATAGAAATATAGTATCCTAGATACCACATTGTCTGTTCTGGAGCCCAATGCGAAAGCTAAGTTACTATATACAGTGGTATGTAAAAGTTTGGGCACCCCTGATGATTTCCATGATTTTCCTTTATGCATCATTTGTTGTTTGGATCAGCAGTGTTGGTTAAATACATCATATTACAGACAAACACAGTGATATTTGAGAAGTGAAATAAAATTTCTAGTATTTACAGAAAGTGCGCAATAATTATTTAAACAAAATCAGGCAGGAGCATAAATTTGGGCGCCCCAACAGGAAAAAATACATCAATATTTAGCAGATCCTCCTTTTGCAGAAACAGCCTCTCAACACTTCCCATAGCTTCCAATGAGTGTCTGGATTCTGACTGAAGGTACATGTATTTTGGACCATTCTTCTTTATAAAACATCTCCAGTTCAGTCAGGTTTGTTGGTTTCCGAGCATGGACAGCAAGCTTAAAATCACACCACAGATTTTCAATAATATTCAGGTCTGGGGACTGAGAGGTCTGGGGACTGAGATGGCCATTCCAGAACACTGTACTTGTTCCTCTGCATGAATGCCTTAGTAGATTTTGAGCAGTGTTACTGTAGGTAGCAAGTGTTCTTCTTGAAATGCTGTGTTCTTTTTCAGTCATGCATCCCGCCCCTTGTTATGTCCAAATAACTCAATTTTAGTTTCATCAGTCCACAGCACCTTATTCCAAAATGAAGCTGGCTTGTCCAAATGTGCTTTAGCATACCTCAAGCGACTGTTTAATCATAATGTTTTGTTTTTAATTGTGATTAATCGTAAAATAATTAATCGTCTCATCCCTACTCATCACTGCTTTTAAATTTGGTCCTGTTGGCTTCATCAGCCTGTGACCTCCAACACTCACTGGATCGGTTCACACCCAAATGTGAAGCGGCTGGGATGAAGATCAGCACTTCTAAATCTGAGGCCATGGTTCTCAGCAGGAAACCGATGGATTGCCTACTCTGGGTAGGGAATGCGGTCTTGCCCCAAGTGAAGGAGTGTTGTGAAAGTGTAGTGACATGGACCCACAACAGGGGGCGCAAATGAACGGTCAATAGATGAGCCAAAATATAACAATTTAATGTTGTGAAGGTGCACAACGAATACACAGACAATCTCAGAATATGATTACAGTCAATCCACAAAGGCGACGTGTGGGCAGGCTCGAGGATAGAAGACGTCTGTCCTGAGAAGAGCCGGAACCACACGATTTCCGCCGCCACCGAACCTGGTGAATACTGGAGCCGCCAAGTCCCGAATTCCCAGGTGATCACCGTCCCCGACTGTCGGATCTGGTACTGCTGGCGAAGAACAAAGACAGTCAAGTGTGGGTGTGTGTACACCCAGTAACAATAACGGTGGGAATGCCACCTCCACCTCTCACTCAATATGCTGATGAATTTACAGTGATCCCTCAGAGGAAAAGAGTGCCGTCCTGCACTCACTCAGCCTCCACAGGAAGAGGGACCGGTACTACTGCAAACACTCACAATATACAGCTTATAAGTAAACACAAATGGCTGAGGATATTACCTCCATTGAAGTACGATATCTCGGCGATGAGGTGGAGATGACGTCTGGGTTTTATGGAGTGGGATGATGAAGAATGAGTGACAGCTGTCAGGACATAATGAGTAACAGCTGTCACTCCCGGCTGTGTCCGTGGCGGCAGCGCCCTCTCGTGCATGAAGCCCGCACTTCAGGCAGGGCGCCCTCTGGTGGTGGGCCAGCAGTACCTCCTCTTCTGGCGGCCCACACAACAAGGAGTTCAAGTACCTCAGGGTCTTGTTCACGAGTGAGGGGACAATGGAGCGTGAGACTGGCCAGAAAATTGGCGCAGCAGGGACAGTATAGCATTCATTCTGCTGTAGTGTTGTGACAAAAGGGGAGCTGAGCCAAAAGGGGTAGCTCTCGATCTACTGGTCAGTCTTCGTTACTACTCTCACCTAAGGTCATGAGGATTGGGTCATGACCAAAAGAACTCAATCGCGGGTACAAGCAGCCATAATGGGTTTCCTCAGGGGGATGGCTGGTGGCTCCCTTAGAGATAAGGTGTGAAGCTCGGTCATCCATGAGGAGCTCGGAGTAGAGCCGCTACTCCTTGGCATTGAAAGGAGCCAGGTGAGGTGTTTCGGGCATCTGGTAAGGATGCCCGTTGGGCTCCTCCCTAGGGAGGGGTTCCAGGCACGTCCATCTGGGAGGAGACCCCGGGGAAGATCCAGAACTAGGTGGAAAGATTATATCTCCACACTGGCCTGGGAACGCCTCAGGATCCACCAGTCAGAGATGGCTAACGTGGCCCACAAAAGGGAAGATTGAGATCCCCTGCTGGAGATGGTGCCTCAGTGACTCGATCACTGATAAGTGGCTGAAGATGAAGGAGTGAAACATTCTTGGTTAAAAATTTTCTTCTGGCCACATGAAAGGAAACAATAAAATCTGTGGTTTGATCCATGCTTTGAAGACCATTCTCATGCTATGCTGGGCTTCACTTATACCAGGGGTGGACAACTTGTTCCAGATAGGGCCAAGAGGGTGCAGGTTTTCTTTGCAGCCACTGACTCCACCAGGTGATTTCACTGATTAATATCACTTTGAATAGATGGAATGAGTGAAATCACCTGGTGGAGTCAGTGGCTGCAAAGAAAACCTGCACCCTCTTGGCCCTATCTGAGACAAGCTGCCCACCCCTGCCTTATGCTGTTTGTATGAGACGCACTATTGAAAACCCTCTCACTTTCCTCCTCAAAATATTATCTTTGGAAAATCTGTCAACCTAATAAGCAACACTAGTCATGTGACTACATCCTTGCAAAGCACACATTTTAACCATTTTAAGTCCACAAAAAAAAAACATTTCAAACAGTAAAACATTAAGTTTCTCCCATTCATTTTATGGGCATGACCTGAGATTATATCACCAAAAATCATATTCCTGACAGCTAAGCGTTTATTAGAAACAGGTGAAATCATGCTAATTTATTCATGTTTATGACTTAATTTCTCTGGGTATATAGCACCAAAAATAAAACCAAATATATAAATATTTTCACAATTCTTTACTTATTTAGAATAGTCAGCTCATTTGACATTTTATTTGATATGCACTTTAAGGGGACTGTGGTCCCCTGGTGGAGGTATGTTCTCTCTGAGCGCCCTTTTACATAATGTGAGTAGCTAGTTCACTCAAGCCTGTGTGTGTGCGTGTTAGATTTAGTTTGGATACATTGTTTGCTATTGCATTTCTATACTGGATACACAGAGTAATGACATTTTACCCAAAGACAACAAGATAATATTTGTAGCTTTTTTTGTCTCCTGATTGAAATTTGTTTCTGTTTTCATGCTTCTATGGGTCTCAGATACACTGCAGCTTTACTATTGTTCTGACCAGTTTCAGAGACACTGGGACAATGTACAAAAATAAAATAAATTATTATACGGCTGCGACGCTATGTGTGCTCTGATTGGCTGATGCGAACGGCTTCAGTTCCGCTGTGACTACGAGCTCTGTCTACGAGCTGTCAGCAGCTTTCATATTCAGGCATTCACGTGTGTGTGTGTGTGTGTGTATATATATATAAAGGATTAAACAACAAGAAGCCGTGCATTATACGGTCTGAATGCACGACATGCAGTCTACAACACCATAACGCGAAGCGGAGTGCTGTTACTCCGTGTTGTGCATTCAAACCGTATAATGCACGGCTTCTCGTTGTTTAATCCGCTTATACCATGGTCCCACACAGTGAGCTACCACACAAATATTTATTAAAGTTAACAGAACTTGATAAAAATGCGTAAGTATTTGGGACTATTTTATGCCAGTCTCAAGACATTTTGCCTCCGATGCGCTAACCGTGTCTGAGGGCTCGCGCCGCAGTGGGCCTCTTACACCGCCCCCCCCTCTGCTGTGTGGAGCTGCGACCAACTGGCAACAGGTCCAGAAACTACGCTCGCTGTTTTGATGCAGAGCGCTCCGACAGCCTGCAAGGATAGAGCCGTTCTCTTCTTCTTTCCCGTCTTCAATCTTGTTCAGTTCATCCGTTGTTAAATCTTTACGCCGTTGCTTTTGCTGTTCTTCTCATCCACTCTCCTCCTCTTTCCATTCCTCAAATGTTTTATTTTGGCCAAAAATATTAAAATTCACTTGGAAATCCATGTTTTATCGCATTTCTGTCATTCACCTCCTGTCAAAACACAGCTGATCTGCGCCAACTGATTTGCACGTTGCTATGGTGACAACCAGAGCGGAGTGATTATAACAGTAACTTAACTCGCCAAACTATGTGTGCGTATATATGAAAATAGTGCACACCAGTTAGACACGGAATTCTCACTGACCATGGTGTGTATATTATATATATATATATATATATATATATATATATATTTGTAAAAGCCATATAATAAACTAATTATTAACCTCACTTGCTCAGTCTGTACAGAGGAATATCAGACCTCTGTTTTTCGCACGGACCTTGCTGGTGCTCGGCCCATACTTACACCTCGGTCTGATATTTCCCCGTACAGACCTTGCAGTCAGTTAATAATCTTTTAATATTGTGAGGGGCCTTTTTAAGGAAATAAATAACGCAATGCTAAAATACCATCGGCCGTGTGAGCATTGTGTTCTGTCTAATTTACTCTGATTGGCTGTCACCCATGCCACTCCAAAACTAAACCGATCACTTCAGAGGTATTATTAGGTTCCAAAAACAGCATTTTCAGTTTTAGAAGCATTTATTTCTCACTCGCTTTTACATAATTTATGACAAAGAGGACATATTTACACACAAAACTGAGTTTGCAGCTAGCAACCAGACTATGATGTCACGATGCAGCTCTACTCTGATTGGCTGTCACCCCTGTTGTCTGCTAAATGTCTTTTCAATCACTTCAGAGGTATGGTTAGGTTCTAAAAACAGCGTTTTCAGTTTTCTAAGTGTTTATTTCTCTCTGGCTTTTACATAATATATGACAAAGAGGATATATTTACACACAAATGAAACAGAGTTTTGCTACCGACATCACCACACTAACATCCACTAAATGTTTTGTAAATCCTTCCAGAGGTGTTATCAGGTTACAAACACAGTGTTTTCAGTTTTAGAAGTGTTTATTTCTCACTAGCTTTTACATATTTGAGAAAGGTGTTATTTCTAGCCAAAAAAACAAAGCGAAGTTAGCACCTAGCAACAACAGGAAGCGACGTCACCATGCTCGCGCGCTAACATCATCAAGTACAGACTGTCACATTTTAATGTCTTAAAATACCTCTTAAAATAGGTCAAGGTTAGCCATCTTCGAACTTGTTCAAGGTCTGTGTCCCAAGAATGTTCTCTGTGAATTTGAAGACTGTGGCAGTAATAAAACTGGACTTATGCTGAGAACAGACAGACGGACAGACAGATGGATACGCAATACCTGATGGCCATATATTGGCCTCAGGTAAGAAATGAGAGAGATCAAGAGATCCATAGTCTCCTATAGTGTGGGTGGTAGTTGTTATGGGATTCCTCATGGAACAAAAAGGGAGGAAAAAAGTTAAGTGGCAAAAAAAAACTCCTAGTGGGTGGCCGTAATTGCAGGCTTTTTTAAAAAGGGACAAATGGGGTGGAGGGGGGGCAAAAAAGGAAAACAACAAAGAAGTTTCCTCGAGAGAGTGGTTGTTGGGGATTTTATATAAAAAAAAAAAACATGCTGACCTCTTTTATACACTGTCTTATCCGACAACACTTTTCATTACCAAAAAGAAACCCTGAACAAGTCGACCACGGTTAATTGTTTACCGTAATGACCATAATGCCGGCGCAGAGCCGTTTCAGGAGCGCCTGGTGTGAGCGCGGAATGACGCCGAGCCGCGGTGAAGGAGACGAGAGGTCAAGCAGCAGCCACCATCATGTTAAACATGCTGCAGGTGTGGAAAAAGTCACGGCACGCACAAACTTGGAATACCGTTTGCAGTTCATTTCCAGCTGGTCTTCTCAAACAGCGTACCAGAACCGACAGGAAGATGAGATATCAGAGGACGTGAGTGCTGCCATCAATCATGTCGTGAAATTAGCTGACGGGCTGTCTGCAGCAACGCGCGCGCGACACACACGTACGAAGCGGCACGCAAAATTCCATTATAATAACAGACTGTTTAAGGTTTCACCGCTTATCCGTGTAAGGACACAGCTGTGCGAGACATGCGAAACCTCACACAAGCCACTCAACGTCTGTAGCTAAATTCGGTTTAGCGGTAACCCACAATTAATAACGATATTTCAATAAGAGTTTGTTTTTTTTTTAAGTCAGGCTCCTGACTGTCGTCAATCACGCTCACTGTGGACATAATAACAAGTAAAAACGTCTACGGCGGAGAAACACACAAGTTGCAATGGCAGTTCAGTGGTCCAAACGAGGGTCGCAGAATAGATTATTTAATGCCCTCCGTACTGGAAATATTTCCTCCTCGTCAACTAGAACATATAGAACCGTTCATATAAACTGTGTGGTTTTCAGAGTTGGCCTCTTCCAGACATAACGGGGCTAACGCTAGCCCCGTTAGCTCCGTCAAACATTCTTTAACCTTCAGCAGAAACGTCGGCGCTCGTCTCCGTGGACACACACACGCACACAAACCACCACCTTCACACTCTCATTTCACCTGCAAATGTCGTGTCCGGAAAGTGCCAGTGTTCTGCCGTTAATCCTGACCTGAGAGGTACGGACATCCCGGACCGAGCGCACCGCTGGAAATCCTGAGCGCGGAGGAGACGCTCCTGCTGTCTGTGCTGTCAACAGATTGCTCAGCCGCCGTCACCAAACCAAACACATAAACGACACCAACAGCCCGACGGATTCCGGCTGGTCGACACTCTTACCTGTGAAATGCGTCACTGCGTTGGCAGCTGGATCGCAGAGCTGCTTGGTGCCGCTGATGAGTACTGGAGGAGCCGGAGGAGGAGAAGGAGGAGGAGTAGGAGGAGGTCCCCGATCAGGAGGCAGCTGGAGGATGCTCAGGTCACACCACACAGTGCAACAACTCTTAAATCACACTGCGTCCACTCACATACATCCAAAGCTCCATTATAAAGAAAAAAGTGTGTGATTCTGTCCATCACTCAGACCTGCCAATGAATATCTTGATGGTGCACGGATCCGCGTGCACATCCCGTGTGTACAGCATGTGTGTTTTTGTAATTTTGTCTCTGTACACTACCACAGCAAGGTTGAAATGGAACAACCAATTTAACTTTAATACAAAAGGATTAAATAAAAATGAACACATCCATCATTTAGGAATTCCTGCCATTTTAACTCAGTACCACTATTTTTAGAGTTTATAAGTAATTAGACAAACCAAATATAAGGATTGTCAATTCAAGTCATAACTGCTCCAGCCAGTTTTCTTTAGACAAGTCAGGGAATGGATACATGAACATTTCTATGTTAGAGAAAACAGTTGTGTTCAAAATAATAGCGGTGTTTTCAAAAAACAAAAGTGCACAGCAAAATCAGTGTACATATGGTTCCACACTGGGTCAATGTGGGACCATATGTACACTGACAGTCTGAATTTAACAATGTCGGTGTTAATTTAACACTGGCGATTTTTGCAAAATTTACTGTGTGAGTAAAACTTCACACAGTACACAGTAAATCTGTGTGAGCTCAAAATCTTTATAATTGCTTTTTATTTTGAAACATGTAAATGCATTGTGAACACTGCACATTCTATTCCAAATCAAAGAAGAAAAAAAATCATCAAATGTGTTATTACTTTACATAAAGTGAAGAAAAAGGAATATAAGGCTGTTCCAAAAAAAATAAAAAAAAATAAAAATAGCAGTGCCTGCATTTTTCTTTTACAAATGAAAACATTTACTGTATAAACTAAAAAATGCTTGAAGATTTAACTTTCCTGTGAATCACTGAACTAATATTTAGTTGTATAAAGACTGTTTCTGAGAACTGCCTCACATCTGTGCTACATGGAGTTGACAAATTTCTGGCACATACAAACAGGTATGCCAGCCAAGGACCATTGGACTTTATATAAGGGCTGAGTGGATCCTTGTCATTTGATTGGTGCTTTGTGCCACATGACATGGACTAATTTGTCCCATTTGTGTTGCATTGCATTTAGAGTGCAGATTTAGTTCCATATGTTTGGTACCATTGCACTCTATGGCAACGCACACATACCCACACACACACACACGCCTACACACACGCACATACCTACACACACACACACACAACGTGCACGCGCGTACACACACACAACATGCGCGCGCACACACAAAACAAATCCACTGCACTGTAAGCCGTCTGGAGGCTGTATGCAGGAAGTTAGAATGAAAAGATGGACTAATTTCTGAAGTGATTTTATTTATTTATTTATTTATTTAAATTTTTTTACTTTTTTGCTGCACTGAGGAGTACACAGTATTTTTTTTTGTAGCGCACCGCATGCACATGGGACAACACCACAAGCGAGACTCTGCTGTAAGCCATCTGGAGGCATGAAGAGCTGTTCAGATGAAAAACTGATGTGATTTTTGGCTGCACTGTGGAACAACACAAAGTTTTTTGTTTTTTTTATGGAATTTCGAAGTCAGTGCACAGCATCACTGGACTACACATCACAGTTTGGACTTTAGCAGCAGTAGAACACCAAAATGTAAGTTCCTTTTCTGTTGTTTATAAATGAATAAAATATCAAATGACAAGAATTTATTTTAGCCGTTACATAAAACAAATAATCAATGTTTTTACATTCTTTCCATGGAACAGATATTTAATTCGGTGAAAGCTGGAACATACCAACTCGGCTTCGCCTCACTCAGTGGTATGTTCCAGCTTTCACCTCATGAAATATTCGTACCATTGAACTCATAAACATTCATTATTTGTATAATATTCCACAATTCCTCTGCATTTCTTGGTTTTGCCTCAGAAACAGCATTTTTGATGTCACCTCACATTTTCTGTTGGTTTAAGGTCCTGGGATTGGGCTGGCCACTCCATAACTTTATTCTTGTTGGTCTGGAACCAAGATGCTGCTCACTTGCTATTTCAAGGGCATTTCCTCTTCACATAGGTGTCTTCTAATTATTACAGTACTCACAGGTAACTTTAGGCCTTTAATCACTCTGGAGCTGATCATTGGCTGAGTCATTGTCATTCTGGTTCTTTGATTCATTTGAATGGCGGTTTTCTGTTTCTTCCATGTCTTTCTGGTTTGGGTTGCCATTTTAAAGCATTTGAGATCATTTTAGCTAGGGCAGCCTAGCATTTTCTGCACATCTTTATATGTTTTCTCCTCTCCAATCAACTTTTTAATCAGAGTACGAAGTTCTTTAGAACAATGTCTGGAATGGCCCATTTTACTCAGATTTTCAGAGACAAATGCACTACAGCCAGCATGTACAACATTTGCTGTCTTTGTCCTTAAATAAAGGACACCTGTAAGAGTCTAACAAGGACACAGAAAAGAAAATGCAGACACTGCTGTTACTGTTTTTATTTATTTATTTGAACAGCCTACTATTTCTTTTTCTTTACTTTCTGTAAAGTAATAACAAATCCAATCAATTTTTCATCATGTTTTGATTTGGAGTAGAATGTGCAGTGTTCCCAATGCATTTGTGTGGATGGAAATAAAAATTATTTTAAGGATTTTGAGCTTTACTCACTTTTTTAAACACACTACTATTATTTTGAACACAACTGTATGTCTTGGATTTCGCTTGCATTTAACAGTAGGGTACTGCTTGGCTGGAGTAGGCATTTCTCAAAGGTCATTGACTGTGCAAGTTGGAGAAGACACCTAGACAACCATCAAAGAATTATAGGCTTCTGTGGTTGTAGAGGGGTTTCCATTACAGATTTATATGCAGAAGTTTAGCGATATTCTCAGAATGTCGATTAAAAAATAGCTGGGAAATGACTGTGTTTTCCATTGACTTTTGAATACCTCTGCTGGGATTTGATCTCTTGCGATATCTGTCATTCTAGGGAGGTTCTCACAAGAACTGCAATTCCACATAAAAGTAGAGAAAGGTGGAACGCCAACTTCTGATCTCAGGGGCTGAGGTTGTGCTGCGCATGCGTGACAGGAGTTTGAGTTCTTTACTTCCGGTCTTTTGCTTTGCAGCCAGCGCTTTGTTCACAGGTATTATAAACTCCAATATTCTGCTGGGAATCAATGATATCAAACATCACAACATAAGGTTAAAGATAAATATATATTTTGATCAATTAATCTGAATAATTTACAGAGCGTTACATTTTGTAGCTGCTGCGATTATCGCTCACAGTCACTCTGCTCTCAAAATGAAAATGCTTTGTCGACACTGTGCTGAAGGTTTGGAAACAAAGATCAAGATATAAGATATTTGTTAGGAGAGACGGCATCCATCCCACTTTAGATGGAGCAGCTCTCATTTCTAGAAATCTGGCCAATTTTCTTGGATCCTCCAAACTGTGACTGTCTAGCGTTGGGACCAGGAGGCAGAGCTGTGGTCTTATACACCTCTCTGCAGCTTCTCTCCCCCTGCCATCCCCTCATTACCCCATCCCTGTAGAGACGGTGCCTGCTCCCAGACCACCAATAACCAGCAAAAATCTATTTAAGCAAAAAAATTCAAAAAGAAAAAATAATATAGCACCTTCAACTGCACCACAGACTAAAACAGTTAAATGTGGTCTATTAAACATTAGGTCTCTCTCTTCTAAGTCCCTGTTGGTAAATGATATAATAATTGATCAACGTATTGATTTATTCTGCCTAACAGAAACCTGGTTACAGCAGGATGAATATGTTAGTTTAAATGAGTCAACACCCCCGAGTCACACTAACTGTCAGAATGCTCGTAGTACGGGCCGGGGCGGAGGATTAGCAGCAATCTTCCATTCCAGCTTATTAATTAATCAAAAACCTAGACAGAGCTTTAATTCATTTGAAAGCTTGTCTCTTAGTCTTTTCCATCCAAATTGGAAGTCCCAAAAACCAGTTTTATTTGTTATTATCTATCGTCCACCTGGTCGTTACTGTGAGTTTCTCTGTGAATTTTCAGACCTTCTGTCTGACTTAGTGCTTAGCTCAGATAAGATACTTATAGTGGGCGATTTTAACATCCACACAGATGCTGAGAATGACAGCCTCAACACTGCATTTAATCTATTATTAGACTCTATTGGCTTTGCTCAAAAAGTAAATGAGTCCACCCACCACTTTAATCATATCTTAGATCTTGTTTTGACTTATGGTATGGAAATAGAAGACTTAACAGTACTCCCTGAAAACTCCCTTCTGTCTGATCATTTTTTAATAACATTTACATTTACCTTGATGGACTACCCTGCAGTGGGGAATAAGTTTCATTACACTAGAAGTCTTTCAGAAAGCGCTGTAACTAGGTTTAAGGATATGATTCCTTCTTTATGTTCTCTAATGTCATATACCAACACAGTGCAGAGTAGCTACCTAAACTCTGTAAGGGAGTTAGAGTATCTCGTCAATAGTTTTACATCCTCATTGAAGACAACTTTGGATGCTGTAGCTCCTCTGAAAAAGAGAGCTTTAAATCAGAAGTGTCTGACTCCGTGGTATAACTCACAAACTCGTAGCTTAAAGCAGATAACCCGTAAGTTGGAGAGGAAATGGCGTCTCACTAATTTAGAAGATCTTCACTTAGCCTGGAAAAAGAGTTTGTTGCTCTATAAAAAAGCCCTCCGTAAAGCTAGGACATCTTTCTACTCATCACTAATTGAAGAAAATAAGAACAACCCCAGGTTTCTTTTCAGCACTGTAGCCAGGCTGACAAAGAGTCAGAGCTCTATTGAGCTGAGTATTCCATTAACTTTAACTAGTAATGACTTCATGACTTTCTTTGCTAACAAAATTTTTACTATTAGAGAAAAAATTACTCATAACCATCCCAAAGATGTATCGTTATCTTTGGCTGCTTTCAGTGATGCCGGTATTTGGTTAGACTCTTTCTCTCCGATTGTTCTGTCTGAGTTATTTTCATTAGTTACTTCATCCAAACCATCAACATGTTTATTAGACCCCATTCCTGCCAGGCTGCTCAAGGAAGTCCTACCATTATTTAATGCTTCAATCTTAAATATGATCAACTTATCTTTGTTAGTTGGCTATGTACCACAGGCTTTTAAGGTGGCAGTAATTAAACCATTACTTAAAAAGCCATCACTTGACCCAGCTATCTTAGCTAATTATAGGCCAATCTCCAACCTTCCTTTTCTCTCAAAGATTCTTGAGAGGGTAGTTGTAAAACAGCTAACTGATCACCTGCAGAGGAATGGTCTATTTGAAGAGGTTCAGTCAGGTTTTAGAATTCATCATAGTACAGAAACAGCATTAGTGAAGGTTACAAATGATCTTCTTATGGCTTCGGACAGTGGACTTATCTCTGTGCTTGTTCTGTTGGACCTCAGTGCTGCTTTTGATACTGTTGACCATAAAATTTTATTACAGAGATTAGAGCATGTCATAGGTATTAAAGGCACTGCGCTGCGGTGGTTTGAATCATATTTGTCTAATAGATTACAGTTTGTTCATGTAAATGGGGAATCTTCTTCACAGACTAAAGTTAATTATGGAGTTCCACAAGGTTCTGTGCTAGGACCAATTTTATTCACTTTATACATGCTTCCCTTAGGCAGTATTATTAGACGGTATTGCTTAAATTTTCATTGTTACGCAGATGATACCCAGCTTTATCTATCCATGAAGCCAGAGGACACACACCAATTAGCTAAACTGCAGGATTGTCTTACAGACATAAAGACATGGATGACCTCTAATTTCCTGCTTTTAAACTCAGATAAAACTGAAGTTATTGTACTTGGCCCCACAAATCTTAGAAGCATGGTGTCTAACCAGATCTTTACTCTGGATGGCATTTCCCTGACCTCTAGTGATACTGTGAGAAATCTTGGAGTCATTTTTGATCAGGATATGTCATTCAAAGCGCATATTAAACAAATATGTAGGACTGCCTTTTTGCATTTACGCAATATCTCTAAAATCAGAAAGGTCTTGTCTCAGAGTGATGCTGAAAAACTAATTCATGCATTTATTTCCTCTAGGCTGGACTATTGTAATTCATTATTATCAGGTTGTCCTAAAAGTTCCCTAAAAAGCCTTCAGTTAATTCAAAATGCTGCAGCTAGAGTACTGACGGGGACTAGCAGGAGAGAGCATATCTCACCCGTGTTGGCCTCTCTTCATTGGCTTCCTGTTAATTCTAGAATAGAATTTAAAATTCTTCTTCTTACTTATAAGGTTTTGAATAATCAGGTCCCATCTTATCTTAGGGACCTCGTAGTACCATATTACCCCATTAGAGCGCTTCGCTCTCAGACTGCAGGCTTACTTGTAGTTCCTAGGGTTTGTAAGAGTAGAATGGGAGGCAGAGCCTTCAGCTTTCAGGCTCCTCTCCTGTGGAACCAGCTCCCAATTCAGATCAGGGAGACAGATACCCTCTCTACTTTTAAGATTAGGCTTAAAACTTTCCTTTTCGCTAAGGCTTATAGTTAGGGCTGGATCAGGTGACCCTGGACTATCCCTTGGTTATGCTGCTTTAGACGTAGACTGTGGGGGGGTTCCCATGGTGCACTGTTTCTTTCTCTTTTTGCTCTGTATGCATCACTCCGCATTTAATCATTAGTGATCGATCTCTGCCCCCCTCCACAGCATGTCTTTTTCCTGGTTCTTTCCCTCAGCCCCAACCAGTCTCAGCAGAAGACTGCCCCTCCCTGAGCCTGGTTCTGCTGGAGGTTTCTTCCTGTTATAAGGGAGTTTTTCCTTCCCACTGTAGCCAAGTGCTTGCTCACAGGGGGTCGTTTTGACCGTTGGGGTTTTTCATAATTATTGTATGGCCTTGCCTTACAATATAAAGCGCCTTGGGGCAACTGTTTGTTGTGATTTGGCGCTATATAAAAAAAAAGTTGATTGATTGATTGATATAACCCATGTATCCCACATGTTGGGATCTATTCAGATCAAATATGTCTTATATAAAATATAGATCTTGCAGTCGATAGCAACAAGGCAAGTTTTAAGACAGTTAAAGTCAGTTTTATTTCATCAGCTAAGGGAAGAGGACCGCCACCCTTTTATTCGTTTTTATTTTTTTTTATGTGATCTCTGGTCCAAAAGATGAGTTTATCTTTTAGTCCATTATCTGAAACTTGTTGCTAAATTTGTTGTCATTTACACTTCTACAGGGATGCAGTTGCTATTTATTTTATTGTTCTCTGTTCAATTTGTACTTTATTTCATTGGTATCCCAGTGTAAATGATTATATATAAACTATACACTTATTGGTACTTACATTGATTGATGAGATTATAATGTCTTTACAATCTGTACATGTATAATCGCGATCCACAATGTTGTCAAGTTTTAGCCTCACATGGACCACAATGGAAATAAGCGTTAATGCTTTATTGGGTCATTTGTGTAGCATTGATGTATTCACCTTTCTGAGGGGAAAATGTGTGGCTTGAGATCCGCCCAACAAGGCTGTCCACGTTGCCAGACTGGGAACTCCTCGACTCAGCATCGAACAGCATCCAGCACCCACAGTGCCAGCCACATGGTCAGCTGATGGTCTCCAGTGACAGCGGTCACCTGCATCATCCTGTCAGCCGCTGTCTGGTAGAATGCCGCCTGTCCGGCCTCACGGTTGATCCCAGATATCCTGGACATCTTGATAATGCAACGACTCAGATGCTTCTCTAGCAATGTGCACAGTTCTGAAACTACAAAACTTTTATGTCAGTTTAAATCATAAAACCTTGCTGGTGATTTTTACATTTTTGTCAGCTTGAAAGAAACTAAAGGCAGGTGTCAGGTCCTCCATGATGCCTCTCATATTTTCTTTGAGTTGTGTTGACTGAAATAAATGATGCATATTTCATCGTATTGACTGTGTGATGCCTCAGTGATATTAAAATAATTTATGACTGAAACTAAAACGGGAATTGTTCTTAACAATGAGTTTGTTGTTCAGCAAAAGAGGGTGGTTCTTCTGGAACAATACGAGGATCTTCAAGATTGATGTCAGCCAATATTTCTTTGAAATCCTGGGCGGAAAAAAATAGAAATTGCTGCAGTGAGGCCGGCAACCTTCTAATAATATCCTACACATCTCTGCAAGTTGCCGTTGGACTGACTAAAATCCCCATCCCCCAAATACACACACACACACACACAAACACACACACATATATATATATATATATATATATATATATATACACTCAACAAAAATATAAACGCAACACTTTTGGTTTTGCTCCCATTTTGTATGAGATGAACTCAAACTGTTGTGTGGGCCGCTGAAGAGGAGGTACTGCTGGCCCACCACCACCAGATGGCACCCTGCTTGGAGTGCGGGTTTCAAGCACGAGAGGGCGTCGGAACTACTGGAGTGACAGCTGTCACACATCATCAACACCAGCTGTCACTCATCAACTTCATCCTCCATAAAAGCCGGACTGCAACTCCACCTCCCCGCCGAGAAATCAGCTACCATTCAGGTAATTTTCTCTGCTGAACAAAACATTGAGTAATAGTCTGAACTTCTTTTGCAGCCGTTTTCCTGTGGTGTTTGCCTTATCTGTGGGATTGGCGTTTGGTGTGATCAGCGACGGCTTCGCTTCACACCCCAACCAGATAAGTGGTTAGACAGGAGCTGCACGAGTGTGTGATTGGAGGTGGAGGTTTTCCCTCCTGGAGGAATCAAACATCGTAAGATTGCTGCGTGTGTATTCACACACCCACCACTAACTGTTTCTGTTTCTGCCAGCAGTACCGGGTCTGACTGCTGAAGACAGTGGCCACCTGGGGCGCAGGGCTTGGCGGCTCCGGTGTTCTTCAGATCCGTTGGTGGTGGAAGCTGTGTGGGATCTGGCTCTTCTCTCGCCAGACGTCTTCTATCTTCGAGCCTGCCCACATGTCACCTTGTGTATAATTGACAATCCACAATATTGTTATTGTCTGTATTTCGTTGTGCGATTCACAACATTAAATTGTTACTTTTTGGCTTATCCATTGTCCGTTCATTAACGCCCCCTGTTGTGGGTCCGTGTCACGACACCTTCCCAACAGGATTTCTCGGCCAATGTCATGGATCCCGAGGGGCGTCAACCAGAGCTTGAACAGCCAATGGAAGAGCGAGGTACACAGGCGCCAGCAGGAGGCGTGTTAGGTGAGCTGCAGCAAATTCTAACCGCTTTCACTGCTCGGTTGCATTTGGTAAACGAGCAGAACGTTATTCTCAATCGGAGGATGGAGGCTCTCACCGCCAGGGTGGAGGCGCGCGATCAAAGCGCTGCTGCAGCACCTCCTCCTGCTGGTCCCATGTCAGACACAGACGTTCCACTGGTCGTTCAACGACCCCCCCTCACCGTCCCCTGAAGCATACATAAGCCCGCCGGAGCCGTACGGAGGTTGTGTCGAGATGTGCGCGGACTTCCTAATGCAGTGTTCGCTCGTCTTTGCACAGCGTCCTGTCATGTACGCGTCAGACGCTAGCCGGGTGGCTTATGTCATTAATCTGCTTCGAGGAAAGGCACGCGCCTGGGCTACGGCGCTCTGGGAGCAGAACTCACGGCTACTAACATCATACGCTGGGTTTGTAAGGGAGTTCAAACAGGTTTTTGATCATCCCAACAGAGGCGAGACCGCTTCGAGCGTGCTACTGTCAATGAGACAGGGGCGCCGGAGTGCAGTCGAGTATGCCTTCGACTTCCGCATCGCGGCTACGAGGTCCGGCTGGAATACCATTGCACTCCGCGCCGCCTTCATAAACGGACTGTCTCCGGTCCTGAAGGAGCATCTGCTGGCTAAGGAAAAACCGCAGGATTTTGACGGGCTTGTTGACCTGGTTATACGCTTAGACAACCGCTTAGAGGAACACCGTCGGGAGCAGGGCGGGGGGCGTGACCGGGCACGAGCCATCCCTCTTCCTTCCGGGTCCGAAAGGGTGCCGTCGTCCCCACGCTCCACAGCCAGAGGGCCCCGTGTGGCAACAGCTCCCCCTGCTGATGAAGCTATGGACACGAGCAGGGCCAAAGTGAAACCAGATGACAGACAAAGGAGGCTGGCCCGCGGGGAGTGTTTTTTCTGTGGCTCTAGCGGTCATATACAGAGGAACTGCCCCAAACGGTCAAACTACAACGCCCATCCTTAGAAACTGGGCTAAGGGTGGGCCATAACACACAAGCGGCTGAACCCCAGGCAAGCCCGCTGGTCACTGTTCTTCGGGCGCTTTGACTTCCAGATTACATACCGCCCCAGGACCAAGAACCAACGATCGGATGCCCTGTCCCGGGTGCACGAAGAGGAAGCCAAGGCCGAGTTGTCGGACCCAACAGAGACCATCATCCCCGAGTCCACTGTCGTGGCCACCCTCACCTGGGACGTGGAGAAGACCGTCCGGGAGGCCCTGACACGGAACCCGGACCCGGGGACCGGCCCGAGGGACAAACTGTACGTCCCACCAGAGGCCAGAGCTGCGGTTTTGGACTTCTGTCATGGTTCCAAGCTCTCCTGTCATCCTGGGGTGCGCAGAACCATGGCAGTGGTCCAGCAGCGCTTCTGGTGGGCGTCTATGGAGGCCGACGTCCGGGACTACGTCCAGGCCTGTACCACCTGTGCCAGGGGCAAGGCCGACCACAAGAGGACTTCGGGACTCCTCCAGCCCCTACTGGTGCTTCACCGCCCCTGGTCCCACATCGGCCTGGACTTTGTCACGGGCCTCCTGCCGTCCCAGGGCAACACCACCATCCTCACGATAGAGACCGGTTCTCCAAAGTGGCCCACTTCGTGGCCCTCCCGAAGCTCCCTACGGCCCAGGAGACAGCAGACCTCCTGGTCCACCACGGCGTGCGTCTGCATGGGATACCAGTGGACATCGTCTCAGATCGTGGTCCTCAGTTCTCCTCCCAGGTTTGGAGGAGCTTCTGCAGGAAACTGGGGGCCACTGTGAGTCTCTCGTCCGGGTATCACCCTCAGACAAACGGACAGGCAGAGCGGGCTAACCAGGAGCTGGAGCAGGCCCTCCGCTGGGTAACCTCCGTGCACCCGACGGCCTGGAGCGCTCATCTGGCCTGGATCGAGTACGCCCACAACAGCCAAGTGTCGTCTGCCACCGGCCTCTCCCCGTTTGAGGTGTGTTTGGGGTACCAGCCCCCATTGTTCCCGCTTGTGGAGGGAGAGGTCGGTGTGCCCTCGGTCCAGGCCCACCTCAGGAGGTGCCGCCGGGTGTGGCGGACCACCTGTTCTGCCCTGTTGAAGGCCCGGACGAGGGCCAAGGCCCATGCAGACCGCCGGCGTTCCCCGGCCCCTGCATACCAGCCCGGGCAGGAGGTGTGGTTATCGACCAAGGACATCCCGCTGCAAGTGAAGTCACAGAAACTCAAGGACCGGTATATCGGACCGTTTCCCATCCTCAAGGTCCTCAGTCCGGCCGCAGCGAAGCTAAAGCTGCCAGCTTCACTGCGGATCCACCCGGTTTTCCACGTGTCACGTCTCAAACCCCATCACACCTCACCACTCTGCACCCCTGGACCTGCACCGCCTCCTGCCCGGATCATCGACGGGGAGCCGGCATGGACCGTGCGTCGGCTCCTGGACGTCCGTCGTAAGGGTCGGGGGTTCCAGTATCTGGTGGACTGGGAGTGGTATGGACCCGAAGAACGCTCCTGGGTGAAGAGGAGCTTCATCCTGGATCCGGCCCTCCTGGCCGATTTCTACAATCGTCACCCGGACAAGCCAGGTCGGGCGCCAGGAGGCGCCCGTTGAGGGGGGGGGTCCTGTTGTGTGGGCCGCTGAAGAGGAGGTACTGCTGGCCCACCACCACCAGATGGCACCCTGCTTGGAGTGCGGGCCACAAGCACGAGAGGGCGTCGGAACTACTGGAGTGACAGCTGGTGTTGATGATGTGTGACAGCTGTCACTCCAACTCCACCTCCCCGCCGAGAAATCAGCTACCATTCATGTAATTTTCTCTGCTGAACAAAACATTGAGTAATAGTCTGAACTTCTTTTGCAGCCGTTTTCCTGTGGTGTTTGCCTTATCTGTGGGATTGGCGTTTGGTGTGATCAGCGACGGCTTCGCTTCACACCCCAACCAGATAAGTGGTTAGACAGGAGCTGCACGAGTGTGTGATTGGAGGTGGAGGTTTTCCCTCCTGGAGGAATCAAACATCATAATCAATCAATCTATCAACTTTTTTTTTTATATAGTGCCAAATCACAACAAACAGTTGCCCCAAGGCGCTCTACATTGTAAGGCAAGGCCATACAACAATCACGAAAAACCCCAATGGTCAAAACGACCCCCTATGAGCAAGCACTTGGCTACAGTGGGAAGGAAAAACTCCCTTTTAACAGGAAGAAACCTCCAGCAGAACCAGGCTCAGGGAGGGGCAGTCTTCTGCTGAGACTGGTTGGGGCTGAGGGAAAGAACCAGGAAAAAGACATGCTGTGGAGGGGGGCAGAGATCGATCACTAATGATTAAATGCAGAGTGATGCATACGGAGCAAAAAGAGAAAGAAACAGTGCATCATGGGAACCCCCCCACAGTCTACGTCTAAAGCAGCATAACCAAGGGATGGTCCAGGGTCACCTGATCCAGCCCTAACTATAAGCCTTAGCGAAAAGGAAAGTTTTAAGCCTAATCTTAAAAGTAGAGAGGGTATCTGTCTCCCTGATCTGAATTGGGAGCTGGTTCCACAGGAGAGGAGCCTGAAAGCTGAAGGCTCTGCCTCCCATTCTACTCTTACAAACCCTAGGAACTACAAGTAAGCCTGCAGTCTGAGAGCGAAGCGCTCTAATGGGGTAATATGGTACTACGAGGTCCCTAAGATAAGATGGGACCTGATTATTCAAAACCTTATAAGTAAGAAGAAGAATTTTAAATTCTATTCTAGAATTAACAGGAAGCCAATGAAGAGAGGCCAACACGGGTGAGATATGCTCTCTCCTGCTAGTCCCCATCAGTACTCTAGCTGCAGCATTCTGAACCAACTGAAGGCTTTTTAGGGAACTTTTAGGACAACCTGATAATAATGAATTACAATAGTCCAGCCTAGAGGAAATAAATGCATGAATTAGTTTTTCAGCATCACTCTGAGACAAGACCTTTCTGATTTTAGAGATATTGCGTAAATGCAAAAAGGCAGTCCTACATATTTGTTTAATATGCGCTTTGAATGACATATCCTGATCAAAAATGACTCCAAGATTTCTCACAGTATTACTAGAGGTCAGGGAAATGCCATCCAGAGTAAAGATCTGGTTAGACACCATGCTTCTAAGATTTGTGGGGCCAAGTACAATAACTTCAGTTTTATCTGAGTTTAAAAGCAGGAAATTAGAGGTCATCCATGTCTTTATGTCTGTAAGACAATCCTGCAGTTTAGCTAATTGGTGTGTATCCTCTGGCTTCATGGATAGATAAAGCTGGGTATCATCTGCGTAACAATGAAAATTTAAGCAATACCGTCTAATAATACTGCCTAAGGGAAGCATGTATAAAGTGAATAAAATTGGTCCTAGCACAGAACCTTGTGGAACTCCATAATTAACTTTAGTCTGTGAAGAAGATTCCCCATTTACATGAACAAACTGTAATCTATTAGACAAATATGATTCAAACCACCGCAGCGCAGTGCCTTTAATACCTATGACATGCTTTAATCTGTAATAAAATTTTATGGTCAACAGTATCAAAAGCAGCACTGAGGTCCAACAGAACAAGCACAGAGATAAGTCCACTGTCCGAAGCCATAAGAAGATCATTTGTAACCTTCACTAATGCTGTTTCTGTACTATGATGAATTCTAAAACCTGACTGAAACTCTTCAAATAGACCATTCCTCTGCAGGTGATCAGTTAGCTGTTTTACAACTACCCTCTCAAGAATCTTTGAGAGAAAAGGAAGGTTGGAGATTGGCCTATAATTAGCTAAGATAGCTGGGTCAAGTGATGGCTTTTTAAGTAATGGTTTAATTACTGCCACCTTAAAAGCCTGTGGTACATAACCAACTAACAAAGATAGATTGATCATATTTAAGATTGAAGCATTAAATAATGGTAGGACTTCCTTGAGCAGCCTGGCAGGAATGGGGTCTAATAAACATGTTGATGGTTTGGATGAAGTAACTAATGAAAATAACTCAGACAGAACAATCGGAGAGAAAGAGTCTAACCAAATACCGGCATCACTGAAAGCAGCCAAAGATAACGATACATCTTTGGGATGGTTATGAGTAATTTTTTCTCTAATAGTAAAAATTTTGTTAGCAAAGAAAGTCATGAAGTCATTACTAGTTAAAGTTAATGGAATACTCAGCTCAATAGAGCTCTGACTCTTTGTCAGCCTGGCTACAGTGCTGAAAAGAAACCTGGGGTTGTTCTTATTTTCTTCAATTAGTGATGAGTAGAAAGATGTCCTAGCTTTACGGAGGGCTTTTTTATAGAGCAACAAACTCTTTTTCCAGGCTAAGTGAAGATCTTCTAAATTAGTGAGACGCCATTTCCTCTCCAACTTACGGGTTATCTGCTTTAAGCTACGAGTTTGTGAGTTATACCACGGAGTCAGACACTTCTGATTTAAAGCTCTCTTTTTCAGAGGAGCTACAGCATCCAAAGTTGTCTTCAATGAGGATGTAAAACTATTGACGAGATACTCTAACTCCCTTACAGAGTTTAGGTAGCTACTCTGCTCTGTGTTGGTATATGACATTAGAGAACATAAAGAAGGAATCATATCCTTAAACCTAGTTACAGCGCTTTCTGAAAGACTTCTAGTGTAATGAAACTTATTCCCCACTGCAGGGTAGTCCATCAGGGTAAATGTAAATGTTATTAAAAAATGATCAGACAGAAGGGAGTTTTCAGGGAATACTGTTAAGTCTTCTATTTCCATACCATAAGTCAGAACAAGATCTAAGATATGATTAAAGTGGTGGGTGGACTCATTTACTTTTTGAGCAAAGCCAATAGAGTCTAATAATAGATTAAATGCAGTGTTGAGGCTGTCATTCTCAGCATCTGTGTGGATGTTAAAATCGCCCACTATAATTATCTTATCTGAGCTAAGCACTAAGTCAGACAAAAGGTCTGAAAATTCACAGAGAAACTCACAGTAACGACCAGGTGGACGATAGATAATAACAAATAAAACTGGTTTTTGGGACTTCCAATTTGGATGGACAAGACTAAGAGACAAGCTTTCAAATGAATTAAAGCTCTGTCTAGGTTTTTGATTAATTAATAAGCTGGAATGGAAGATTGCTGCTAATCCTCCGCCCCGGCCCGTGCTACGAGCATTCTGACAGTTAGTGTGACTCGGGGGTGTTGACTCATTTAAACTAACATATTCATCCTGCTGTAACCAGGTTTCTGTTAGGCAGAATAAATCAATATGTTGATCAATTATTATATCATTTACCAACAGGGACTTAGAAGAGAGAGACCTAATGTTTAATAGACCACATTTAACTGTTTTAGTCTGTGGTGCAATTGAAGGTGCTATATTATTTTTTCTTTTTTAATTTTTATGCTTAAATAGATTTTTGCTGGTTATTGGTGGTCTGGGAGCAGGCACCGTCTCTACGGGGATGGGGTAATGAGGGGATGGCAGGGGGAGAGAAGCTGCAGAAAGGTGTATAAGACCACAGCTCTGCCTCCTGGTCCCAACGCTGGACAGTCACAGTTTGGAGGATCCAAGAAAATTGGCCAGATTTCTAGAAATGAGAGCTGCTCCATCCAAAGTGGGATGGATGCCGTCTCTCCTAACAAGACCAGGTTTTCCCCAGAAGCTTTGCCAATTATCTATGAAGCCCACCTCATTTTTTGGACACCACTCAGACAGCCAGGAATTCAAGGAGAACATGCGGCTAAACATGTCACTCCCGGTCCGATTGGGGAGGGGCCCAGAGAAAACAACAGAGTCCGACATTGTTTTTGCAAAGTTACACTCCGATTTAATGTTAATTTTAGTGACCTCCGATTGGCGTAACCGAGTGTCATTACTGCCGACGTGAATTACAATCTTACCAAATTTACGCTTAGCCTTAGCCAGCAATTTCAAATGTCCTTCGATGTCGCCTGCTCTGGCCCCCGGAAGACAATTGACAATGGTTGCTGGTGTCGCTAACTTCACATTTCTCAAAACAGAGTCGCCAATAACCAGAGTTTGATCCTCTGCGAGTGGGGAAAAACGGTTAGAGATGTGAACGGGTTGACGGTGTACACGGGGCTTCTGTTTAGGGCTACGCTTCCTCCTCACAGTCACCCAGTCAGCCTGCTTTCCCGACTGCCCGGGATCTGCCAGGGGGGAACTAACGGCGGCTAAGCTACCTTGGTCCGCACCGACTACAGGGGCCTGGCTAGCTGTAGAATTTTCCACGGTGCGGAGCCGAGTCTCCAATTCGCCCAGCCTGTCCTCCAAAGCTACGAATAAGCTGCACTTATTACAAGTACCGTTACTGCTAAAGGAGGCCGAGGAATAACTAAACATTTCACACCCAGAGCAGAAAAGTACGGGAGAGACAGGAGAAGCCGCCATGCTAAATCGGCTAAGAGCTAGTAGCTACGCAACCTAGCGGATTCCTAAAAACACACAAAGTGAATAATGTGTAAATAATTTAGAGGTGATTCAGCAGAAGGAGTGCCTTAATTAAGGCACCAAACAGGCCATGAAGCAGCACAGGTAACGCACGACAACAGCGAACGCACGACAACGGTGCTAAAATAAAATAAAAATCGACTAAACACGCTGTGGAGCAGCACAGGTAACGCACGACAACAGTGCTAAAAAAAATAAAAACGAAAGCGTTAGCAAGCTAGTTAGCTTGCCAACGCTGATGAAAATTAGCTGATAAAAGTGCTCCGTCGTGATGTTTCGACCGTTAAAGGTCTTCCTTAGGCATTGGAGCACAGTTAAAAAAGTAAAAAAAAGTAAAAAGGTAAAAAAGTAAAAAAGTCTTGAAAAAGACTTAGTTCAAAGTCCAAAGCAGCAGGTAGCAGTCTCTGTGTAAACAGTCCCAACAGAGAGCCAAAATTCTGACGCAACGTCTTCCCAGATGCAACGTCTTCCCAAAAAACACAGGAACGAAACAAGAGGCTGGTACGTGAGGGAGTCAACCACTCACGTACCAGTATTCACACACCCACCACTAACTGTTTCTGTTTCTGCCAGCAGTACCGGGTCTGACTGTTGAAGACAGTGGCCACCTGGGGCGCAGGGCTTGGCGGCTCCGGTGTTCTTCAGATCCGTTGGTGGTGGAAGCTGTGTGGGATCCGGCTCTTCTCTCGCCAGACGTCTTCTATCTTCGAGCCTGCCCACACGTCACCTTGTGTATAATTGACAATCCACAATATTGTTATTGTCTGTATTTTGCTGTGCGATTCACAACATTAAATTGTTACTTTTTGGCTTATCCATTGTCCGTTCATTAACGCCCCCTGTTGTGGGTCCGTGTCACGACACCTTCCCAACACAAACATCTAAAACTTTTTTCACATACACAATATCACCATTTCCCTCAAATATTGTTCACAAACCAGTCTAAATCTGTGATAGTGAGCACTTCTCCTTTGCTGAGATAATCCATCCCACCTCACAGGTGTGTCATATCAAGATGCTGATTAGACACCATGATTAGTGCACAGGTGTGCCTTAGACTGCCCACAATAAAAGGCCACTCTGAAAGGTGCAGTTTTGTTTTATTGGGGGGGATACCAGTCAGTATCTGGTGTATCCACCATTTGCCTCATGTAGTGCAACACATCTGCTTCGCATAGAGTTGATCAGGTTGTCAATTGTGGCCTGTGGAATGTTGGTCCACTCCTCTTCAATGGCTGTGCGAAGTTGCTGGATATTGGCAAGAACTGGTACACGCTGTCGTATACGCTGGTCCAGAGCATCCCAAACATGCTCAATGGGTGACATGTCCGGTGAGTATGCCGGCCATGCAAGAACTGGGACATTTTCAGCTTCCAAGAATTGTGTACAGATCCTTGCAACATGGGGCCGTGCATTATCCTGCTGCAACATGAGGTGATGTTCTTGGATGTATGGCACAACAATGGGCCTCAGGATCTCGTCACGGTATCTCTGTGCATTCAAAATGCCATCAATAAAATGCACCTGTGTTCTTCGTCCATAACAGACGCCTGCCCATACCATAACCCCACCGCCACCATGGGCCACTCGATCCACAACATTGACATCAGAAAACCGCTCACCCACACGACGCCACACACGCTGTCTGCCATCTGCCCTGAACAGTGTGAATCCGGATTCATCCGTGAAGAGAACACCTCTCCAACGTGCCAAACGCCAGCGAATGTGAGCATTTGCCCACTCAAGTCGGTTACAACGACGAACTGGAGTCAGGTCGAGAACCCGATGAGGACGACGAGCATGCAGATGAGCTTCCCTGAGACGGTTTCTGACAGTTTGTGCAGAAATTCTTTGGTTATGCAAACCGATTGTTTCAGCAGCTGTCCGAGTGGCTGGTCTGAGACGATCTTGGAGGTGAACATGCTGGATGTGGAGGTCCTGGGCTGGTGTGGTTACACGTGGTCTGCACTAATCACGGTGTCTAATCATCATCTTGATATGGCACACCAATCAATAAGAACTTTATTCAAGCTCCACTTTGAACATACTTTGCGGGGATAATTTGCTAAAAACATGGCTGTAAACACAAGAAAACACACAGAAACTGTGCTTTAAAAGCACATCTGGGGCCTGTACTACGAAGCGGGGTTAACTTACTCAGATGTAACCCAGGGTCAACCTCTTAAACCGGGGTTGACAAAACCTGGTTTTCTCAAGTGGTTTTAATCGGTACTACGATGCTGAATAAGATGTTGATTTGTTGAACCTGTGTTAACCTAATTGGAGTTTGTGCGCATTCACATAAAAGGGGCAGGTTGCAGCACACATCACCATTTTTCAATGATGGCGCGGTCACCTTACTTTTACCGAAGAAGAATGCACCATTATTATGCGGAGCTATGAGGAATTTAAATTAATGTTAAGGGGGAAATCAAACACATCGTCTGCCAATAAAGCAAGACAGGCTTGTTGGCAACGTGCTGATCGGGTAACTGCGTACGTACAATTCAGTTGTTCCCCAAATCTGTTACAGATGATTAACCTGTGGAATGTCTAATATGTGTAAAAAAATGACCACCTTTCATTAATTACGCCCAGATGCAACACGATTCAGAAGTGGGCATAGGCCTACTAATAAATGTTAGGTTTATTTAATGTTTCTTAAATAGGCTACATTGACTGTATGTGTTCTGTGTGCCGACGCGGCCCGGAGGACCCGAACCAGCGTCTGACCGGACCCAGTGTTAAAAGAACAGAGAGCGGTTTAAAGAAAACAGATTTATTAACCAACTGTGTGATAATGTGTAAAAGGGAGCAGCGGTCTGGCGTGGGAGGACGGCGCGCGCAAATGGACATGAGCCACAAATGTTCTGGACTCAGGAACCCTGCTGACACCCCCCCAGGCGGCTGCACGGACCACCGAGTCTGTGAAGAGGAGAACGAGGTTAGTCAGCCCAAACCTTCAACTCAGAGGGAAGTTCACACCAGCATGTACTCAGCAAACACTTCCAGGCTTACGTTAAAGATAGCTCCTAACCGCAAGTGCCAACCAACACTTTCCATGAACGGCGGTGAGGAGCGAACCAAACAATTAACGTAACATGCTAAATTACAGCTGTTAATTATTAGAAACCATAAACATTAAGGTACCTCAGGAAGTGCGCAGTACAGCTTGAGAACCTCACTTCTCCTCTCTCACAGACACGTGCGTCAAACCCGGAGCGGTCCTCAGCGTCTATTGTAATGAAGCTGATCTCTAAGTCAGCCTCACACGGATGGCACAAAGGTAATCCTCTGGCAAAGAAGCCCTGTATCTTCAGGGCTTAAATCCAGCAGGCCTCATCAAGCAATGCACTCCAGCTGTTCTCCTGTTGATCTGCACGTGTAGACAGGCAGCAGGTGCAGGCAATGAGTAAGGTTCTCTGATCCTCTGCACACTTCACCTCTTCTCAACTCAGGACCAAATGCAAACCACCTGGGGAGACACAGAGAAAGCAGGCCTAGCCAAACACCCCCCAATCCATAACAATACCCCTCCCTCAAAGGGAAGCCTCCCGGCGACCACATGGTCCTGTTCCGAAAATGGCACCATCCTCCATGGTCCACGGCAGGGAGACATGTGGCGCGACCCTCCTGGGTCCACGGCGGAAACACATGACAGGCCGGTGAGGAGACAAGGCAACTTGGCTGGCATGTTGGCTGGTAGCAAAACAGAAACAGTCCAAAACACCCCAAAAGAGTCCCACAATATAGTCCAACATAAAACAAATAGAAGAACCCCAACAACCCCCCCAGAGGACCGTCCCATCAAACCCTGGGGAGGAAAAGAAAAAATACAATCCCAAAACCCTAACAGAGCCCCACAAACAATCCAAACATAATCCCAATAAGAGAAAAACAAATTAACACCCCCCCAGACGACATGTAGAGCCCAACACTCCCCAGAGGACATCATCGCCAGCTCCAGGAGTAATAACCATAGCCGAGGTTCATCTGAGATCCAAAGTCACATACAGGAGCTTTTTGCATCTCCCAGAGGACCATCCCATCAAACTCCAGGAGACACCCCCATGACCAAACAAACCCAGCCCCGGCCACCCACGGCCAGTTGGACCCACAGTCATATTTCTCCCCAGAGAACATCACAGTCATACCCTGAGGATGGAAACTGGGAGAAGCATAACAAACCCCAAGCCCCCCAGTGGACACACAAACAACCCCGGGGGAAAACAAAAAACGGAAAAACCTGTTGCCCCCCCCCAGAACCCCGAGAGACCCTGGAAACCCTCCAGAACCAGTTGTCAGATGCTGTAATGGCAAACAGCTCAAAACAACTGAATGCAGGGGAGAAAACAGGACAAAACGACCCCAACCCCACCCCCTCAGCGCAGGGGAAACTGGAAGTACGTCCAGTGTCATTACCTATGACTATACCTAAAAGTCAAACGGGAGGAGTGGAACTGCGGTAACGGCGTATGGCATGAAACGGCGCCACACCCCCGACTTTCAACCCAGCTCCTAGCTGGAAGTATATTCCACTGCATCAAACCTCAGCCACGCCGATGGCGTACGGCTCAACGGCGCGCTGAGGCCGGAGGTGGGACAGGGAATTAACATAAAATAAAACGCCCCTAAACCCCCCCTCCCAGGTGCAGAGGTTTTCTGGGAAACCCCCAGCGTCACCAACCTGCACCACCCTAGCAACACTAATGACAAACGGTACAGAAGCGACTAGGGTTGGAGGTAGAGGACCAGGAAATAAAAAAACAAAATGACCCAATCACCCCTCCCTCATCACCCCCCAGAGGACATTTACAATCAAATCCTGGGGGGTGGGACTAAAATAAAAACCTAACAAATAATAAAACAAAAAGTACATGTGCACCGATATCCAGCAGCATTGAATGTGGAGTATGATGACTTGCATTTACCTTTTTTTTTTGGTCATTCACCTTGCTCCTGTGGCCAAAGTGACAGTCCAAGCTTTGAGGAGTGATTAATTTGCCTCTCACCTCTCAGCCTCAAACCTTCACCTTAAGTCAAACACTCCCATCCAGACACCACTAGACACGTGCACAGATACATCTCTGTCAACACAGCTATTGTCCTACCACAAACTTAAACGAGTGAGTTTTGGCATCTAATTACCTGAGTCCAGTACTGTGCTCCAGACAGCCTATCTGTCCATACCACCGGACCAACTACCAGTGCTATAACCCACAAAAAAAAAACAGTTTAAATCCCACATATAAAACCCCACAATTAATAAAGCAACAAGAAACTAACTGATAAGTGACTTATACCGTCAAGCTCAAAAAATGGAACATCTATGTTCTACCTTAAGAGCTGTGACAGTAATGTGGCTCAGTCACCAGCAGGGGGAGCCAGAGTGCTACAAATGAAAAGCCCTGTGGCAACCGAGTAAACTCAACACACACTGCTTTACTTGTGAGCAGCTACGTGTAGCATACAGCTAAAGTGTGATTTAACTAATAAGTCCGGAGCTGATACAACAGACGTAGTAGCAGCCATCTTCACCCGGGGAAACGGGCTACGACTGTAACAGCAGGACACAAAGCGACCCGTACTGCAGAACTCCGCCGTGCGCGTTCACCCTCCAATCACACACTCGTGCAGTTCCTGTCTAACCTCTCATCCAGTTGGAGTGTGAAGCGAAGCCGTCACCGATCACGCCCAACGCCAACTCCACAGACAAGGCAACATCACAGGAACACGGCTGCAAGAGAGTTCAAACTATTATTCAATATTAGGATCACTAACACGCACAACCCGCGCGGAGAGCACCCGCAACTGATCCCGGATAACTTCCAACGTCTGCTGCCACCTTCCCGGCACGGTACCAACTCTGCTGCCGCTGGGTCCGTGATGTTTGGCCAGAGGATTCTGTTCTGTGTGCCGACGCGGCCCGGAGGACCCGAACCAGCGTCTGACCGGACCCAGCATTAAAAGAACAGAGAACGGTTTAAAGAAAACAGATTTATTAACCAACTGTGTGATAATGTGTAAAAGGGAGCAGCGGTCTGGCGTGGGAGGATGGCGCGCGCAAATGGACCGGAGCCACAAATGTTCTGGACTCAGGAACCCTGCTGACACCCCCCGAGGCGGCTGCACGGACCACCGAGTCTGTGAAGAGGAGAACGAGGTTAGTCAGCCCAAACCTTTAACTCAGAGGGAAGTTCACACCAGCATGTACTCAGCAAACACTTCCAGGCTTACGTTAAAGGTAGCTCCTCACCGCAAGTGCCAACCAACACTTTCCATGAACAGCGGTGAGGAGCGAACCAAACAATTAACGTAGCACGCTCAATTACAGCTGTTAATTATTAGAAACCATAAACATTAAGGTACCTCAGGAAGTGCGCAGTACAGCTTGAGAACCTCACTTCTCCTCTCTCACAGACACATGCGTCAAACCCGGAGCGGTCCTCAGCGTCTATTGTAATGAAGCTGATCTCTAAGTCAGCCTCACACGGATGGCACAAAGGTAATCCTCTGGCAAAGAAGCCCTGTATCTGTAGGAACTGCACGAGTGTGTGATTGGAGGGTGAACGCGCACGGCGGAGTTCTGCAGTACGGGTCGCTTTGTGTCCTGCTGTTACAGTCGTAGCCCCGTTTCCCCGGGTGAAGATGGCTGCTACTACGTCTGTTGTATCAGCTCCGGACTTATTAGTTAAATCACACTTTAGCTGTATGCTACACGTAGCTGCTCACAAGTAAAGCAGTGTGTGTTGAGTTTACTCGGTTGCCACAGGGCTTTTCATTTGTAGCACTCTGGCTCCCCCTGCTGGTGACTGAGCCACATTACTGTCACAGCTCTTAAGGTAGAACATAGATGTTCCATTTTTTGAGCTTGACGGTATAAGTCACTTATCAGTTAGTTTCTTGTTGCTTTATTAATTGTGGGGTTTTATATGTGGGATTTAAACTGTTTTTTTTTTTGTGGGTTATAGCACTGGTAGTTGGTCCGGTGGTATGGACAGATAGGCTGTCTGGAGCACAGTACTGGACTCAGGTAATTAGATGCCAAAACTCACTCGTTTAAGTTTGTGGTAGGACAATAGCTGTGTTGACACAGATGTATCTGTGCACGTGTCTAGTGGTGTCTGGATGGGAGTGTTTGACTTAAGGTGAAGGTTTGAGGCTGAGAGGTGAGAGGCAAATTAATCACTCCTCAAAGCTTGGACTGTCACTTTGGCCACAGGAGCAAGGTGAATGACCAAAAAAAAAAGGTAAATGCAAGTCATCATACTCCACATTCAATGCTGCTGGATATCGGTGCACATGTACTTTTTGTTTTATTATTTGTTAGGTTTTTATTTTAGTCCCACCCCCCAGGATTTGATTGTAAATGTCCTCTGGGGGGTGATGAGGGAGGGGTGATTGGGTCATTTTGTTTTTTTATTTCCTGGTCCTCTACCTCCAACCCTAGTCGTTTCTGTACCTTTTGTCATTAGTGTTGCTAGGGTGGTGCAGGTTGGTGACGCTGGGGGTTTCCCAGAAAACCTCTGCACCTGGGAGGGGGGGGTTTAGGGGCGTTTTATTTTATGTTAATTCCCTGTCCCACCTCCGGCCTCAGCGTCTATTGTAATGAAGCTGATCTCTAAGTCAGCCTCACACGGATGGCACAAAGGTAATCCTCTGGCAAAGAAGCCCTGTATCTTCAGGGCTTAAATCCAGCAGGCCTCATCAGGCAATGCACTCCAGCTGTTCTCCTGTTGATCTGCACGTGTAGACAGGCAGCAGGTGCAGGCAATGAGTAAGGTTCTCTGATCCTCTGCACACTTCACCTCTTCTCAACTCAGGACCAAATGCAAACCACCTGGGGAGACACAGAGAAAGCAGGCCCAGCCAAACACCCCCCAATCCATAACAGTATGATTGCTATTCCTAATCCTGTCAATATTTCAGATGCAATAGCAGTGCCAAACGAAGATGAAATATAAAAACATCCTTCAGAATGGTAGGTTTATATTCATAGCTTGATAAGCCCCACTTCGCCTAATTAATGGACATGCATTAGACCTATTTTGATATTAGTAATTACCCGCGATTGCATAAAACCCTTCTTTGATTTGCATTGCGGATAAATGGCCAGGGAAAACGACAAATGCATCCAACAGTTTAGATAGAGCAAGTACTACCTTGCGAATCATACGACATACAGTATTCTTGCTCAGATGTTCAGCATCACCGATGGAATACATAAATTGTCCACTGGCAAAATAGGCACAAGGCACATTATCTGATCGATCGTCGGGGCATTGCTACACTGTAAAAAATGACTTTTTTGTACAGGAAAACGCTGGCAGCTGTGGTTACCAGGGAATTCCTGTAAAACATACAGCAGCACAGTAGATAACATTACAGACATAATATGTATATGGATTTACAGTGAATGAACCACAGCTGACTCACATTAAAAGAACTGTTAAATCTACAAACAAGAGCTCTCTTTTTGTACATTTAACTGCTGTATTTTTACAGGAATTCCCTGGTAACCACAGCTGCCAGTGTTTTCCTGTAAAAACAGTCTTTTTTTACAGTGTACGATGGGTGATGTTACAGTCGTCTGGCCCGATCAGCTGACAAAGATAACGAATTCTCTCGGCTGAGAATCTATATCTTTCATGGAGAATATTGTCCGGGTATGTCAGCGGATTCTGGCAGTCTTTAAAAACCCTCGCCCTGCGAAGAGAGCCCCTCACAATTTGTGCCCCAATATCAAACGGATCATCCAGGTAGGCCAGCATTGTCTTCGGAGTGATTGAAGGTGGATGGACGGTACTTATAAAGGGAGTGGTTAAGCGAAAACCTCAAGCTAACCGAGAACATAACCTGCTCGGAGCAGGTTTGGCACACAGCATAAATTGCCATGGCAGCATACCTTGATCAAAACCTATCCACCTTTCGTAGTACGGGTTAACCGGGAAGTTACTCCACACGTCATCAACTTACTCCCGAAGTTACCCTGATAACCCAGTAACCCCGCTTCGTAGTACAGGCCCCTGGTGTTATTGCTGGCAGACAACCGGAAGTAAATTACCCCAAGTCTCGTGGCAGAGTGGCTGAAATCTTGGGGTCGCAAGCTCACAAACAGAACTCAATGGAACAAGATCTTGAGTTGGCATTTCAGTCTCTCTACTTCTATGAATTCCATTAGTAATGTTTGTAGAAGGGTAGGTCCTGCTAAATAGCACCATTTTGTTGTTTCTTGATCCAATATTGCAATAACGTCATCTCGTAACATTTAATAGCTCTTACTTGGACGACATGTATTGTGATGTGCATGTTAGAACACAATGTGAAGCTTTCTGTACAGATCAACAATGGATAAGAGCAATTTTAATTTAAATACACATTGTAAATGAGTAAACCAACAGAACTGTGAAAAGAATGCAGGCTATACAGGTGAAATAACATTCTAATCTGCTTGTGTTTGTGTGTGATAACGATTTCAAAATTAACACTTATGAGATTTTATAATAGCTGTAATTAGTGTTTTTTTCTGACTGGGTGCAGACAGCACGGTGGATTAGTGGTTAGGACTGTTGCCTCACAGTAAGAAGGTAATGGTCTTGCACACACCCTGGTCCTTTCTGTGTGGAGTTTGGATGTTCTCCCTGTGCTCATGTGGGTTCTCTCTGGGTGCTCCGGCTTTCTCCCACATCTAAAGACATGCATTTTATGTGAATTTCACACTTTAAATTGACAGTATGTGTGCATGCAGGTGTGACTCCTGTCCAGGGTGTATCCTGCCTCATGCCCTATAACTGCTGGGATAGTCTCCTTGTTACTTTAAGATATTATAAAACCTTCAGCACTAATTAGGAAAAATAGTCAAGTGAATATATGTATGTATAATTTTGACCCTGTTGTGGATTAGAGAAAATCCTAAATAACTTAAAACTTGTGCTCGCAGGTCTTGTTTATTAAAGTCATTAATGATGTATGCTGTACAATCATTCCACCCTGGCAAAAGAATAGTTCAAAGAAATCATTAAAAGCCCAAAATTACCATGACATTCATGCCCATGATTAGTGTACGTGAACTTCCTACCACAACTGGAAGTGTGTATACTGTATATGTATGTGTGTGTGTGTATATATATATACGAGGTCTCTTAGATAATAAACCGACCCTTTTATTTTTTTTTTTAACTATATGGATTTGAATGACATGCGATTACACCAATCATGCTTGAACCCTCGTGCGCATGCGTGAGTTTTTTCACGCGTGTCGGTGACGTCATTTCCCTGTGGGCAGGCCTTGAGTGAGATGTGGTCCCGCCCTCTCGGCTGAATTCCTTTGTTTCACACGCTGCTCGAGACGGCGCGCATTGCTTTATCAAAATTTTTTCTGGACCTGTGAGGAATATCCGAGTGGACACTATTCGAGAAATTAAGCTGGTTTTCTGTGAAAAGTTTAACGGCTGATGAGAGGTTATGGGGTGTTTCTGTCGGTGTAAGGACTTCCCACGGAGCGGGACATCCTGCAGCGCTTCCAGGCGCTGTCGTCGGCCTGTTTCGAGCTGAAAACATCCTAATTTAAGGCTTAATTCACCCAGGACATCGTGAGAGAACAGAGAAGATTCAGAAGAGGCCGGCATGAGGAATTTATGCGGACATTCCACTGTTTAAGGACATTTTTTTAATGAAAGACGTACGCGCAAATTCGCCGAGTCGTTTCCGTGACGACTCGGCAAATCTGTGTGCGCCGCGACAGGAAAAACACCTCCGTGTTGAAAACCATTTGTAGAATTCAGGCGGCTTTTAATGGCTTTCAACAAGTGAGTAACTGAGAAATTGTTTAACAGCTTGGGCATGTTCCAACTTGCCCGTTAACATTTCCAACGGAGGTGTTTTTCCTGTCGCGACCCCTCGCGGTCGGGTCCAGCCCGACATGCGACTCTGCCCACACGTTCTTTCATTACAAAATGACCGTTAACAATGGAATGTCCGAAGAAACTCCTCATGCCGACTTCTTCTGAAAGTTCTCTGTTCTCTGACGACTTACTGGGTCAACAGAGCCTGAAATGTGGAAGTTTTCAACTTGAAACGGCGAGACGCTGCCGCCTCGAAGCACAGATCGCCGTCAGGCACCGTGGGCCGTCCTTACGGCGACAATACCAGACCAAAATCTCTCATCAGCCGTTAAAATTTTTACCGAAAACCAGCTTAATTTCTCGAATAGTGTCCACTCAGTTGTGCCTTACAGTTTTGAAAAAATTTTGATCAAACAAAGCAGCAGTCTCAGCCATTCCTAAACAATGAAAAAAACAACGAGAGGGTGGGCTACTCCTCACTCAAAGACTGCCCACAGGCGAATGACGTAACCGACAGGCATGAAAAAACTCTCGCATGCCCACGAGGCGACTTTTGATGGCTTTCAGTGGAGTGAGTATATGAGAAATTGTTTAACAGCTGGACATGTTCCAACTTGTCCTTAAGGCTTCCAACAGAGGTGTTTTTCCTGTGGCGGAGCGTCGCGGCGGCTGCGAGCCGACGCTGCAATCCGTCCGCACGTCTTTCATTAAAAAAAATCTCCTTTAACAGTGGAATATCCAGAAAAAATGCTGAAACCGACTTCTTCTGAAACTTCTCTGTTCTCTCACGACATCCTGCATCAATAGAGCCTGAAATGTGGAGGTTTTCAGATTGAAAGAGGCTGACGACGGCGCCTCGGAGCGCTGCGCGACATCCCACTGCGTGGGAAGTCCTTAAAGCGACAGTATCACCTCAAAATCTCTCATCAGCCGTTAAAATTTTCACTGAAAACCAGCTTAATTTTTCGAACCGTGTCCACTTCGATGTGTCTCACAGGTTTAGAAAAAATTTTGATCAAACAAAGCGCCAGTCTCTCAGCAACATCTCAGACAAAGGAATTCCGACGAGGGGCTGGACGACTCCTCCCACAAGGAGTGCTCACAGGCGAATGACGTCTCCGACAGGCGTGGAAAAACTCACGCATGCGCACGAGGGTTCAAGCATGTCTGACGTAAAAACATATGAATGAAATCCATATAGTTTTTGAAAAAAATTAAAAAGGACCTATACTTTATTGACAGACCTCGTATATACTAGCATGTTTCCCATGGAGACCTACGGGCTCTAGATTGGGTAGTGTTTATGAAATAGGTAGCTGACATTTTTCAAGGGTGGTCATAAATTTCTATAATGAAGTGGAATGGCTTGTGATTCCAGAATGTTTCTAGAACCTTAGAAGGACAGATATTCACCCTCATCTAACTTGGGCGAATATCTGTCGTTTTGGGAGACTGGGCATGGATGGAGGGACTCAAAAAATGCATACCGCCCTCCAAAAGCATGTTATTGTATTATTGTTATCACTTTACCAGGGCGTTTCTGGGCCAGTATCGTAGATTTACGTCAGCGCTATCTGGCTATACCCACCCACTGTGCGTAAACAAATGACGTCATAGCATGCACGCAGCCAACGAACTGTCCGCAGAGGGGAAAAAAAAACTGTCCGCAGAAGAAAAGAAAAGGTGAGAAGTGTGTTTTGGTCCCAATATGGATATTCCGGATGATTTTCTCATGGATAGTATGACAGAGAACAGCATCTAAAGCAGCCAGCTTAATGAGGATGCACTGCTGAATTCCTCTAACTCGGGCAAATATCTGTCATTTTGGGCGACTGGGCGTGAATGTCGGGCCTCTGAAAAATGCATACCGCCCTCCAAAAGCATGTTATTGTATTATTACATTTCTGTCCAACCAATTCCACTAGGTTGCACCTCAGACTGTCCAGGAGCAAAATGATGCCTTGGTGCAGATCTGGGAGGAGATCCCCCAGGACACCATCTGTCATCTCATTAGGAGCATGCTCTGATGTTATCAGCCATGTATACAAGCACATGGGGGCCATACAAACTCAGTACCATTTTGAGTTGGTGTAATGAAATTTTGGCAAAATGGACATGCCTGGCCCATCATTTTTTCACTTTGATTTTCGTTGTCTTTGAATTCAGCCCTCTATAGGCTGACAATTTTAATTTCCGCTAAACTATGTTGTATCCTTTCCTTCCTAACACATTACCCAGTCCATATCAGGAAAGTTATTCAGCCCCCCCCCCCCCCCCCGAGATCTGAAGTGTTTCTTTAATAATTTCTCTCTCTCTCTTGTGACCTTACCTGTGTGAAGCGCTTTGAGGGGACTCTGTTGTGACTTGGCGGTATATAAATGAAAATAAATTGAAATAGAAATATATATATATATTATTATTATATTATTATTATTATTATTTTTTTTCAAAAACCATATGGATTTGATTCATATATTTTTACGTCAGCCAAGTTTGAACATTCGTGCGCATGCGTGAGTTTTTCCACGCCTGTCGGTTGCATCATTCGCCTGTGAGCACACCTTGTGGGAGGAGTGGTCCACCCCTCTCGTCTTTGTTTCATTGTGAGGAAATGGCGGAATGATTTGGGCTTTTTTCCATCTGACTTTTTTCAGAAACTGTTAGAGACAAGCAGCTGGAAACCATTCGAAAAATTTATCTGGCTTTCGGTGAAAATTTTACAGGCTTCACAGAGAATAAGGAGTGTTACTACAGCTTTAAGGATGCCCCACAATGGCGCACGGCGCGCCGCGCTCCGAGCCGCCATTGAGAGGCAGAAAACACCACATCATTTCTAAACGGATGGCTGTGTGGAGCTGGGACCGTCGTGAGCAATTTCTCTGGTTATCACAAGAGCTGGACATCAGCCATTTTCCGGCAGCTTTCACTTTTAACAAGAGATTTTGTCATGGAAAGCCGCACGGAGGCTTCGCGCATCAGGACCGATTCGTTGATCGAGCGAGACAAAGGAACACCTCCGTTTCGGAGTGCCAGGGGACAAGTTGGGACATGCCCAGCTCTCCACAATTTCTCTTATACTCACTGGGCTGGTAAGCATTGAAAGCCGTGATAGGCATGTCCCAACTTGTCCACTGGCACTCCGAAATGGAGCTGTTCCTTTGTCTCGCTCGATCAGCGAATCGGTCCTGATGCGCGAAGCCTCTGCGCGGCTTTCCATGACAAAATCTCTTGTTAAAAGTGAAATCTGCTGGAAAATGGCTGATGTCCAGCTCTTGTGATAACCAGAGAAATTGCTCACGACAGTCCCAGCTCCACACAGCCATCCGTTTAGAAATGATGTGGTGTTTTCTACCTCTCGATGGCGGCTCGGAGCGCGGCGCGCCGTTCGCCATTGTGGGGCGTCCTTAAAGCTGTAGTAACACTCCTTATTCTCTGTGAAGCCCGTAAAATTTTCACCGAAAGCCAGATAAATTTTTCGAATGGTTTCCAGCTGCTTGTCTCTAACAGTTTCTGAAAAAATTCTGATGGAAAAAAAGCCCAAATCATTCCGCCATTTCCTCGCAATGAAACAACAACAAGAGGGGTGGACCACTCCTCCCACAAGGCGTGCTCACAGGCGAATGACGCAACCGATAGGCGTGGAAAAACTCACGCATGCACACGAAGGTTCAAGCTTGGCTGACATAAAAACATATGAATCAAATCCATATGGTTTTTGAAAAAAATAATAAGGTCGGATACTTTTCTAATAGACCTCGTATATATATATATATATGTGTGTGTGTGTGTGTATTTATATATGTATATGTTCTCCACTCAGATTGCAATAGCCAATCACATATTAGCCTTTCTGTCCAACATTTTCCTGTATTTTGGCATGCTTGGCCCCAGAAAGTTATGTTGGATCCAAAGGGATCTAAAAAGGCTAGGACCAAAATTATATTGGATCGGTTCCCACTGACCAATAGCGTTAGAGCTTACTGCCAACAGCTAGCCAATCAGAGCGTGGCATTAATTATTCATGAGATGACATCACTAATGACGTAGCGGAGGTCAGGAACTTGCTGACAGATGCTGGTTGAAAAAAATGGCAACAAACATGTCAACAACAGCAGAAAATCGTCTGCCAGCGAGGTTTGCTGAGTTCATAGAGGAGGAACTGGTGAAAATATTGAACTCCAAGGATGCCAAAAACACTAAGAAGGTAGACAAGCACGCTACTGACGTTTTAGAGGCATTATATGCTGTTCACAACAAAATAAATTGATCTAATTTACTTGACTCTGTTGTTTGCTTAATTTGGGAGGGGGGTGGAGAACATAACAATTGAAAACTTATATTGGACTTTTCTTCATCCAATATTTCTCTATGTTGGACTCCTTACCATCCATTATTTGTATATATATATATAAAATGTGTGTGTATGTATACGTGTAACTCAGCCACATGGGGTGTGCAGCCAGTACATTCTGAGTGCCGGTCCCAAGCCCGGATAAATGAGGAGGGTTGCGTCAGGAAGGGCATCTGGCGTAAAACAAGCCAACCCAACTATGCAGACTAAGAATCGAATTTCTATACCGGATCGGTCGAGGCCCGGGTTAACAACGTCCGCCACTGGTGCTGTTGCCCAACAGGGTGCCAGTGGAAATTGGGCTACTGCTGGGTGAAGATGACGAAGAAGAGGAGGAGAACATTTCCACAAACAGCGGGAGATGAAGAAAACTAGAAGGGTAGAAATGAGAGTGGAGACTTGAATTTTTGGTAGTATGACTGGTAAAGGGAGAGAGCTGGCTGATATGATGGAGAGGAGAAAGGTAGACATATTGTGTGTGCAAGAGACCAAGTGGAAGGGAAGTAAGAGCAGGAGCATCAGCGGTGGGTACAAATTGTTGTACCATGGTGAGGACAGGAAGAGAAATGGTGTTGGGTCATTTTAAAGAAAGAGTACGTTAAAAGTGTGTTGGAGGTTCAGCGAGTAGCTGACAGGGTGATGAGTGTGAAGTTGGAAATTGAAGGGGTGATGATGAATATCATCAGTGCATATGCCCCACAGGTAGGTTGTGAGATGAAGGAGAAAGAAGATTTCTGGAGTGTGTTAGATGAGGTGGTGGAGAATGTGCCCAAGCATGAAAGAGTGGTGATAGGAGCAGACTTCAATGGGCATGTTGTGAAGGGAACAGAGGTGATGAGGAAGTAATGGGTAGATATGGTATCAAGGATAGGAATGGGGAAGGACAGATGGTAGTTGATTTTGCAAAAAGGATGGAAATGGCTGTGGTGAACACCTACTTTAAGAAAAGGGAGGAGCACAGGGTAACATAAGAGCAGAGGAAGGTGCACCCAGGTGGAACACCATTCTTTATTGGAGATGCAAGCTAAGAGAGATCAGAGACTGTAAGGTGGTGGCAGGAGAGAGTGTTAGACAGCATAGGAATGTTGTTTGTAGGATGACTTTAGAGGTAAAGAAGAACAAGAGAGGGAGAGCTCAACAAAGGATCAGATGGTGGAAGCTGAAGGAGGAAGACTGTTGTGTGAAATTTAGCGAGCAGTTGAGAGAAGCACTGGTTGGAGGGGAAGCAATTTTGGACAACTGGAAAAGTACTGCAGATGTGGTGAGGGAGACAGCTAGGACAGTACTGGGTATGACATCTGGACAGTAGAAGGAAGACAAGGAGACTTGGTGGTGGAATGAAGCGGTCCAGGAAAGCATGAGGAGAAACAGGTTGGCGAAAAAGTTTTGAGATAGTCAGAGAGATGAAGAAAGTAGACAGGAGTACAAGGAGATGTGGTGTAAGGCGAAAAGTCAAGTGGCAAAAGCGAAGGAAAAGGCATATTGCGAGAAGTACAAGAAATTGAATAGTAAGGAAGGAGAAAAGGACTTGTACCGATTGACCAGACTAAGGGACAGAGCTGGAAAGGATGTGCAGCAGGTTAGGGTGGTAAAAGATGCACATGGTAATGTGCTGACAAGTGAGGAGTGTGTGTTGAGAAGGTGGAGGGAATATTTTGAGGAGCTGATGAATTAAGAAAATGAGCAAGAGAAAAGGCTGGATGATGTGGTGAGAGTAAGTCAGGATGTACAAGAGATTAGTAAGGAAGAAGTGAGGCTGCTATGAAGAGGATGACCAAAGGCATCTGGACCAATCTGGTCATCTGGACCAAAGGCAGTTGGTCCAGATGACATTCCAGTGGAGGCATGGAAATGTCTAGCATAGATGGCAGTGGAGTTTCTAACCAGATTGTTTAATAAAATCTTGGAAAGTGAGAGGATGCCTGAGGGGTGGAGACGAAGTGTGCTGGTTCCTGTGTTCAAGAACAAGGGTGATGTGCAGAGCTGCAGTAACTACAAAGGCATAAAGTTGATCAGCGACAGCATGAAGTTATGGGAAAGAGTAGTAGAAGCTAGGCTTTGATTACTGGTGAAGATCTGTGAGCAGCAATATGGTTTCATGCTGAGAAAGAGCACTATAGATGCAATGTTTGCTCTGAGAATAGTGTTGGAGAAGTACAGAGAAGGCCAGAAAGCATTACATTATGTGTTTGTGGACTGGAAAAAAGCTTATGATAGGGTGCCAAGAGAAGAGCTGTGGTATTGTATGAGGAAGTCTGGAGTGGCAGAGAAGTATGTTAGGGTAGTGCAGGACATGTACAAGGATAATGTGACAGCGGTGAGATGTGCAGTAGGAATGACAGACTCATTCAAGGTGGAGGTGGGATTACACCAAGGATCAGCTCTGAGTCCTTTCTTGTTTGCAGTGGTGATGGACAGGTGATGGATGAGATCAGACAGGAGTCCCCATGGACTATGATGTTTGCAGATGACATTGTGATCTGTAGTGAGAGTTGAGAGCAAGTTGAGTCTAGTCTGGAGAGGTGGAGATATGCTTTGGAGACAAGTGGAATAAAAGTCAGTAGAAACGAGGGAGCCCAGTGGAATAGTGCAGTTACAAGGAGTAGAAGTGGTGAAAGTAGATGAGTTTAAATACAACCCCTGGCAAAAATGATGGAATCACCGGCCTCAGAGGATGTTCATTCAGTTGTTTAATTTTGTAGAAAAAATGCAGATCACAGACACGACACTAAACTAAAGTAATTTCAAATGGCAACTTTCTGGCTTTAAGAAACACTATAAGAAATCAGGAAAAAAAATTGTGGCAGTCAGTAACGGTTACTTTTTTAGACCAAGCAGAGGGAAAAATATATGGACTCAATTCTGAGGAATAAATTATGGAATCATGAAAAACAAAAGAACGCTCCAACACATCACTAGTATTTTGTTGCACCACCTCTGGCTTTTATAACAGCTTGCAGTCTCTGAGGCATGGACTTAATGAGTGACAAACAGTACTCTTCATCAATCTGGCTCCAACTTTCTCTGATTGCTGTTGCCAGATCAGCTTTGCATGTTGGAGCCTTGTCATGGACCATTTTCTTCAACTTCCACCAAAGATTTTCAATTGGATTAAGATCCGGACTATTTGCAGGCCAGGACGTTGACCCTATGTGTCTTTTTGCAAGGAATGTTTTCACAGTTTTTGCTCTATGGCAAGATGCATTATCATCTTGAAAAATGATTTCATCATCACCAAACATCCTTTCAATTGATGGGATAAGAAAAGTGTCCAAAATATCAACGTAAACTTGTGCATTTATTGATGATGTAATGACAGCCATCTCCCCAGTGCCTTTACCTGACATGCAGCCCCATATCATCAATGATTGTGGAAATGTACATGTTCTCTTCAGGCAGTCATCTTTATAAATCTCATTGGAACGGCACCAAACAAAAGTTCCAGCATCATCACCTTGCCCAATGCAGATTCGAGATTCATCACTGAATATGACTTTCATCCAGTCATCCACAGTCCACGATTGCTTTTCCTTAGCCCACTGTAACCTTGTTTTTTGTTTTTTTTCTGTTTAGGTTTTAATGATGGCTTTCATTTAGCTTTTCTGTATGTAAATCCCATTTCCTTTAGGCGGTTTCTTACGTTGACTCCAGTTTCCTCCAGTTTCCTCCCATTCGTTCCTCATTTGTTTTGTTGTGCATTTTCGATTTTTGAGACATATTGCTTTAAGTTTTCTGTCTTGACGCTTTGATGTCTTCCTTGGTCTACCAGTATGTTTGCCTTTAACAACCTTCCCATGTTGTTTGTATTTGGTCCAGAGTTTAGACATAGCTGACTGTGAACAACCAACATCTTTTGCAACATTGCATGATGATTTAACCTCTTTTAATCAATCAATCAATCAATTTTTTTTTATATAGCGCCAAATCACAACAAACAGTTGCCCCAAGGCGCTTTATATTGTAAGGCAAGGCCATACAATAGTTATGTAAAACCCCAACGGTCAAAACGACCCCCTGTGAGCAAGCACTTGGCTACAGTGGGAAGGAAAAACTCCCTTTTAACAGGAAGAAACCTCCAGCAGAACCAGGCTCAGGGAGGGGCAGTCTTCTGCTGGGACTGGTTGGGGCTGAGGGAGAGAACCAGGAAAAAGACATGCTGTGGAGGGGAGCAGAGATCGATCACTAATGATTAAAAGCAGAGTGGTGCATACAGAGCAAAAAGAGAAAAAAACAGTGCATCATGGGAACCCCCCAGCAGTCTACGTCTATAGCAGCATAACTAAGGGATGGTTCAGGGTCACCTGATCCAGCCCTAACTATAAGCTTTAGCAAAAGGAAAGTTTTAAGCCTAATCTTAAAAGTAGAGAGGGTGTCTGTCTCCCTGATCTGAATTGGGAGCTGGTTCCACAGGAGAGGAGCCTGAAAGCTCTTCTCCTGTGTTAAGAGTTTGATAATCTTCTCCTCTGTTTCAATTGACATCTCTCGTGTTGGAGCCATGATTCATGTCAGTCCACTTGGTGCAACAGCTCTCCAAGGTGTGATCACTCCTTTTTAGATGCAGACTAACGAGCAGATCTGATTTGATGCAGGTGTTAGTTTTGGGGATGAAAATTTACAGGGTGATTCCATAATTTATTCCTCAGAATTGAGTGAGTCCATATTTTTTTCCCTCTGCTTGGTCTAAAAAAGTAACCGTTACTGACTGCCACAATTATTTTTCCTGATTTCTTATAGTGTTTCTTAAAGCCAGAAAGTTGCCATTTGAAATGACATTAGTTTTGTGTTATGTCTGTGATCTGCTTTTTTTCTACAAAATTAAACAACTGAATGAACATCCTCCGAGGCCGGTGATTCCATAATTATTGCCAGGGGTTGTAGTTGGGGTCAACTGTTCAAAGTAATGGAGAATGTGGTAAAGAGGTGAAGAAGAGAGTGCAGGCAGGGTGGAGTGGGTGGAGAAAGGTGGCAGGAGTGATTTGTGACCGAAGAATATCAGCAAGAGTGAAAGGGAAAGTTTACAAGACAGTAGTGAGACCAGCTATGTTGTACAGCTTAGAGACGGTGGCACTAACAAAAAGACAGGAGGCGGAGCTGGAGGTGGCAGAGCTGAAGATGTTGAGATTCTCTTTGGGAGTGACAAGAATGGACAAGATTAGGAATGAACATATCAGAGGGACAGCTCAGGTGGTACGGTTTGGAGACAAAGTCAGAGAGGCGAGATTGAGATGGTTTGGACATGTGCAGAAGAGGGACCTAGGCTATATAGGGAGAAGGATGCTGAGGATGGAGCCACCAGTCAGGAGGAGAAGAGGAATGCCAAAGAGGAGGTTTATGGATGTGCTGAGGGAGGACATGCAGGTGGCTGGTGTGACAGAGGAACAGAGGAAGATACAGAGGACGATGAGATGGAAACGATTGATCTGCTGTGGCAACCCCTAACGGAAACAGCCGAAAGACAAATAAGAAGAAGATGTATGTCTACGTGTGTGTGTGTGTGTGTGTGTGTGTGTGTGTGTGTATCTCAACCAATATTACAATTACAACATCACATCTGACAAAAAAAGGACTTATCAAATCAAATCAATTTTATTTATATAGCGCCAAATCACAACAAACAGTTGCCCCAAGGCGCTTTATATTGTAAGGCAAGGCCATACAATAATTACGGAAAAACCCCAACGGTCAAAACGACCCCCTGTGAGCAAGCACTTGGCGACAGTAGGAAGGAAAAACTCCCTTTTAACAGGAAGAAACCTCCAGCAGAACCAGGCTCAGGGAGGGGCAGTCTTCTGCTGGGACTGGTTGGGGCTGAGGGAGAGAACCAGGAAAAAGACATGCTGTGGAGGGGAGCAGAGATCAATCACTAATGATTAAATGCAGAGTGGTGCATACAGAGCAAAAAGAGAAAGAAACACTCAGTGCATCATGGGAACCCCCCAGCAGTCTAAGTCTATGGCAGCATAACTAAGGGATGGTTCAGGGTCACCTGATCCAGCCCTAACTATAAGCTTTATCAAAAAGGAAAGTTTTAAGCCTAATCTTAAAAGTAGAGAGGGTGTCTGTCTCCCTGATCTGAATTGGGAGCTGGTTCCACAGGAGAGGAGCCTGAAAGCTGAAGGCTCTGCCTCCCATTCTACTCTTACAAACCCTAGGAACTACAAGTAAGCCTGCAGTCTGAGAGCGAAGCGCTCTATTGGGGTGATATGGTACTATGAGGTCCCTAAGATAAGATGGGACCTGATTATTCAAAACCTTATAAGTAAGAAGAAGAATTTTAAATTCTATTCTAGAATTAACAGGAAGCCAATGAAGAGAGGCCAATATGGGTAAGATATGCTCTCTCCTAGTCCCTGTCAGTACTCTAGCTGCAGCATTTTGAATTAACTGAAGGCTTTTCAGGGAACTTTTAGGACAACCTGATAATAATGAATTACAATAGTCCAGCCTAGAGGAAATAAATGCATGAATTAGTTTTTCAGCATCACTCTTTGTAATTTTAGAGATATTGCGCAAATGCAAAAAAGCAGTCCTACATATTTGTTTTTATATGCGCATTGAATGACATATCCTGATCAAAAATGACTCCAAGATTTCTCACAGTATTACTAGAGGTCAGGGTAATGCCATCCAGAGTAAGGATCTGGTTAGACACCATGTTTCTAAGATTTGTGGGGCCAAGTACAATAACTTCAGTTTTATCTGAGTTTAAAAGCAGGAAATTAGAGGTCATCCATGTCTTTATGTCTGTAAGACAATCCTGCAGTTTAGCTAATTGGTGTGTGTCCTCTGGCTTCATGGATAGATAAAGCTGGGTATCATCTGCGTAACAATGAAAATTTAAGCAATGCTGTCTAATAATACTGCCTAAGGGAAACGTATAAAGTGAATAAAATTGGTCCTAGCACAGAACCTTGTGGAACTCCATAATTAACCTTAGTCTGTGAAGAAGATTCCCCATTTACATGAACAAATTGTAATCTATTAGATAAATATGATTCAAATCACCGCAGCGCAGTGCCTTTAATACCTATGGCATGCTCTAATCTCTGTAATAAAATTTTATGGTCAACAGTATCAAAAGCAGCACTGAGGTCTAACAGAACAAGCACAGAGATGAGTCCACTGTCCGAGGCCATAAGAAGATCATTTGTAACCTTCAATAATGCTGTTTCTGTACTATGATGAATTGTAAAACCTGACTGAAACTCTTCAAATAGACCATTCCTCTGCAGATGATCAGTTAGCTGTTTTACAACTACCCTTTCAAGAATTTTTGAGAGAAAAGGAAGGTTGGAGATTGGCCTATAATTAGCTAAGATAGCTGGGTCAAGTGATGACTTTATAAGTAATGGTTTAATTACTGCCACCTTAAAAGCCTGTGGTACATAGCCAACTAATAAAGATAGATTGATCATATTTAAGATCGAAGCATTAATTAATGGTAGGGCTTCCTTGAGCAGCCTGGTAGGAATGGGGTCTAATAGACATGTTGATGGTTTGGAGGAAGTAACTAATGAAAATAACTCAGACAGAACAATCGGAGAGAAAGAGTCTAACCAAATACCGGCATCACTGAAAGCAGCCAAAGATAACGATATGTCTTTGGGATGGTTATGAGTAATTTTTTCTCTAATAGTTAAAATTTTATTAGCAAAGAAAGTCATGAAGTCATTACTAGTTAAAATTAAAGGAATACTCGGCTCAATAGAGCTCTGACTCTTTGTCAGCCTGGCTACAGTGCTGAAAAGAAACCTGGGGTTGTTCTTATTTTCTTCAATTAGTGATGAGTAGTAAGATGTCCTAGCTTTACGGGGGCTTTTTTATAGAGCAACAGACTCTTTTTCCAGGCTAAGTGAAGATCTTCTAAATTAGTGAGACGCCATTTTCTCTCCAGCTTACGGGTTATTTGCTTTAAGCTGCAAGTTTGTGAGTTATACCACTGAGTCAGGCACTTCTGATTTAAGGCTCTCTTTTTCAGAGGAGCTACAGCATCCAAAGTTGACTTCATTGAGGATGTAAAACTATTGACGAGATGCTCTATCTCACTCACAGAGTTTAGGTAGCTACTCTGCACTGTGTTGGTATATGGCATTAGAGAACATAAAGAAGGAATCATATCCTTAAACCTAGTTACAGCGCTTTCTGAAAGACTTCTAGTGTAATGAAACTTATTCCCCACTGCTGGGTAGTCCATCAGAGTAAATCTAAATATTATTAAGAAATGATCAGACAGAAGGGAGTTTTCAGGGAATACTGTTAAGTCTTCAATTTCCATACCATAAGTCAGAACAAGATCTAAGATATGATTAAAGTGGTGGGTGGACTCATTTACATTTTGAGCAAAGCCAACTGAGTCTAATAATAGATTAAATGCAGTGTTGAGGCTGTCATTCTCAGCATCTGTGTGGATGTTAAAATCGCCCACTATAATTATCCTATCTGAGCTAAGCACTAAGTCAGACAAAAGGTCTGAAAATTCAGAGAAACTCACAGTAACGACCAGGTGGACGCTAGATAATAACAAATAAAACTGGTTTTTGGGACTTCCAATTTGGATGGACAAGACTAAGAGTCAAACTTTCAAATGAATTAAAGCTCTGTCTGGGTTTTGGATTAATTAATAAGATGGAATGGAAGATTGCTGCTAATCCTCCGCCTCGGCCCATGCTACGAGCGTTCTGCTGTAACCAGGTTACTGTAAGGCAGAATAAATCAATATGTTGATCATTTATTATATCATTTACTAACAAGGACTTAGAAGAGAGAGACCTAATGTTTAATAGACCACATTTAACTGTTTTAGTCTGTGGTGCAGTTGAAGGTGCTATATTATTTTTTGTTTTTGAATTTTTATGCTTAAATAGATTTTTACTGGTTATTGGTGGTCTGGGAGCAGGCGCCGTCTCTACGGGGATGGGGTAATGAGGGGATGGCAGGGGGAGAGAAGCTGCAGAGAGGTGTGTAAGACTACAACTCTGCTTCCTGGTCCCAACCCTGGATAGTCTCTCCTAACAAGACCATGTTTTCTCCAGAAGCTTTGCCAATTATCTATGAAGCCCACCTCATTTTTTGGACACCACTCAGACAGCCAGCAATTCAAGGAGAACATGCGGCTTAACATGTCACTCCCGGTCCGATTGGGGAGGGGCCCAGAGAAAACTACAGAGTCCGACATTGTTTTTGCAAAGTTACACACCGATTCAATGTTAATTTTAGTGACCTCCGATTGGCGTAACCGGGTGTCATCAGTTATCAGAGTAGACTGACTGCAGATGTCACCCTGGGAGATAGACCTCAGCAAGGAAAGGGCAGACATGTGTGTCTCTCACAGATGAATATAATTGTCTGAGTCAACATCCTTAGTGACCTCACAATGGAGGGGTTTGAAGGTTTAGCCACAAATAGGAGGATGGAGGAGACAAAGTGAATAAGGTTGGAAGAACTGGGAAAAGGACACAGCATGGTTAAGGGCCCCTTTACACATAGTGCGAATTTGGTCGAAGTGTGCATGAAGCAAGAATCGTATGCAAAACATGTAAATTCGTAGCTGCCTCTAACGCCTCGTACACCTGTTGCTACAATTATTTGAGCACACCAAGCCATTCACACTGTTAGCACAACAACAGTCATCAGACAATCATTGCTGAACTGGATGTGAAATTTGTCTAAGTGCCCCACGACTGAGGAGTTGCCGAGTGTGATGCCAGAGTGTCGACTCCCCCCACAACACGTGTGTGTGTCGTGCGATCCCCCCGCTCCCCCCCCCATCCCACACACATGCATGCATGTGGTTTGTGCGCCCCCGTGCAGGGGAGGCACCTCTCATCTGATCACAAAGTGACACCTTGGTTTGTGTGCTGAACAGACGGGGGCATGGCAGCTGTTGACAACTCTGGTCCTAGACTGCAGAACATGCACCATGTTTTGACGGACATGCGCGTGTGTATGCTTGCTGTCCTCACATCAAAATATATAAAAACATATCACTTCTGTGACAGGTTGGTGAGCGCGCACATTGACAGGCTGTTCCAGCTGGACCGGACTGTCAGTTCATGTGGACATGCAGCAGGCGATCTGATCGTCACGTCTGTCTGACAAGACAGTGAGCAGTGCATCGCAGGACCATGTGACAGGCCAACGGTATGACAAATATGCCACTTTTAGTCACATATAAGCAGAAATACGCCATACCAAATGCTGTTTGGTCAGTTATCTCAACGCTTTTTTTCTTTTTTTAGAAAGTGCATTTATCTCCTTGTTGATTTTAACCATTTCATGCTCCTTTTATGAGAGTGATGGTGGTGCAGTGGTAACGTTTCTGTCTGGTAATCAGAGCATGTGGGTTCAAATCTCATGAGTGGCATTTGTTTTTTATTTAACTAGGGTTATTTAACTGCAGGGTTCTGTACTGCGTCCCCTTTTATGTATTATTTATATCAACCCAGTGATATTCACTAATTATACAGCTGGATTTTATTTTATTTTCCTCCACATCACCAGCGCGATGTTTTGCAGTTCATCCCTTGCGAGCAGCTGCAGCACCTCACGCTGTGTTCCTGCTTGAAAGATACCGTCGCGTGCACAAACCATCGCACTGTGATTGTGCATGCCTGCTTGTCTGCGCAATGTTTCGTGGTGCCCTAATTCGAACTGTTTTGCGCTGTTTCGTCGTAATTCAACCAAATTCGCAGTATGTGTGAAGGGGCCCTAAAGAAAAAATGGGCAATAGTGTCAAAGTTTGTTTGTATGTATGTATGTTGGTATGCATGTATTTTTGAGCATGCTCAGTATTTGCCTGTCTCTATTCAAACTGGGTGAATGTTTTTACAGTGGACAGAGCACTAATGCTACTACCAGTCCCATTTCTTCCCCTTCTTTTTCCCCAGGATGGAGATTCTGTTGTGAAAGTGACATGACACGGACCCACAACAGGGGGCATTAATGAACGGACAATGGATAAGCCAAAAAGTAACAATTTAATGTTGTGAATCACACAACGATGTACAGACAATAACAATACAGTGACTGTCAATCATACACCAGGTGACGTGTGGGCAGGCTCGACGATAGAAGACGCCTGGCGAGAGAGAGGCCGGATCCACACAGCTTCCACCACCAATGGAGCTGAAGAACACCGGAGCCGCCAAGCCCTGCGCCCCAGGTGGCCGCTGTCTTCAGCAGTCGGACCCGGTACTGCTGGCAGAGAACAAAGACAGTCCTGATGAGTGTGAGGACACACACTCAGTAATCCCACAGTCTGTATGCAGTAAGGAGGGAGCACCTCCACCTCCAATCACACACTCGTACAGCTCCTGGTTCAACCACTTATCTGGGTTGGGATGTGAAGCGAAGCCGTTGCTGTCACACCAAACGCCAATCCCTCAGACAAGGAAACACTCCAGGAAAATGGCTGTAACAGAAGTTCAGGTTAAACACACAAAGTGTCTGTCAGCAGAGAAATTACCTGATTGGTAGTTGATTTCTCGGCGGGGAGGTGGAGTTGCAGTCCGGTCTTTATGGTGGTGGTGATGAGTAGTGGATGGGTGACAGCTGGTACGGATGATGAGTGACAGCTGTCACTCCTGGTCGCTCCGACGCCCTCTCGTGCTTGAAGCCCGCACTTCAAGCAGGGCGCCATCTTGTGGTGGTGGGCCAGCAGTACCTCCTCTTCAGCGGCCCACACAACAGGACCCCCCCCTCAACGGGCGCCTCCTGGCGCCCGACCAGGCTTGTCCGGGTGACGGGTGTAGAAGTCGGCCAGGAGGGCCGGGTCCAGGATGAAGCTCCTCTTCACCCAGGGGTGCTCTTCGGGGCCATAACCCTCCCAGTCCACCAGATACTGGAACCCCCGGCCCTTTCGACGGACGTCCAGGAGCCGGCGTACTGTCCACGCGGGCTCCCCGTCAATGATCCGGGCAGGAGGCGGCGCTGGTCCCGGGGCACACAGTGGGGAGGTATGGCAGGGCTTGAGTCTTGACACATGAAACACGGGGTGTATCCGCAGTGAAGCTGGCAACTTCAGCTTCACCGCGGCCGGACTGAGGACTTTGAGTATTGGAAATGGTCCGATGTACCTGTCCTTAAGTTTCTGGGATTCCACCTGCAGGGTGATGTCCTTAGTGGATAACCAAACCTCCTGCCCGGGCTGATATGCAGGGGCCGGGGAACGCCGGCGGTCTGCATGGGCCTTAGCCCTCATCCGGGCTCTGAGCAGGGCAGAGCGGGCGGTATGCCACACCCGACGGCACTTCCTCAGATGGGCCTGGACCGAGGGCACGCCGACCTCTCCCTCCACCAGTGGAAACAATGGGGGCTGGTACCCCAAACACACCTCAAACGGGGAGAGGCCAGTGGCAGATGAGACTTGGCTATTATGAGCGTACTCGATCCAGGCCAGATGGTCACTCCAGGCCGTCGGGTGCGTGGAGGTCATGCAGCGGACGGCCTGCTCCAGTTCCTGGTTAGTCCGCTCTGCCTGCCCGTTCGTCTGGGGGTGGTACCCAGACGAGAGACTGACGGTGGCCCCCAGTTCCCTGCAGAAACTCCTCCAGACCTGGGAGGAGAACTGAGGACCACGATCCGAGACAATGTCTGATGGAATCCCATGCAGACGCACGACGTGGTGGACCAGGAGGTCTGCAGTCTCCTGGGCCGTCGGGAGCTTCGGGAAGGACACGAAGTGGGCCGCCTTGGAGAACCGGTCCACTATCGTTAAGATGATGGTGTTGCCCTGGGACGGTGGGAGGCCCGTGACAAAGTCCAGGCCGATATGAGACCAGGGGCGACGAGGCACAGGCAGAGGCTGGAGGAGGCCTTGGGCCTTGTGATGGTCAGCTTTGCCCCTGGCACAGGTGGTGCAGGCCTGGACATACTCCCGGACGTCGGCTTCCATAGACGCCCACCAGAAGCGCTGCCGAACCACTGCCACGGTCCTTCACACCCCTGGGTGACAGGAGAGCTTGGAACCGTGACAGAAGTCAAGGACCGCAGCCCTGGCCTCTGGTGGGACGTACAGTTTGTTCTTTGGACCTGTCCCTGGGTCCGGGCTCCGTGTCAGGGCCTCCCGGACCGTCTTCTCCACGTCCCAGGTAAGGGCGGCCACGACAGTGGACTCAGGGATGATGGTTTCAGGGGGGTCTGACAGCTCGGTCTTGACCTCCTCTTCGTGCACCCGGGACAGGACGTCAGATCGTTGGTTCTTGGTCCCGGGGCGGTAGGTGATCCGGAAGTCAAAACGCCCGAAGAACAGTGACCAGCGGGTTTCCTGGGGTTCAGACGCTTCGCGGTCCGGATGTACTCCAGGTTCTGATGGTCCGTGAAAACCGTAAATGGCACCGATGCTCCCTGCAACAGGTGTCTCCACTCCTCAAGAGCCTCCTTCACCACAAGAAGTTCCCGATTGCCGACGTCATAGTTCCGTTCAGCTGGGGTCAACCTGCGGGAAAAGTAGGCACATGGATGGAGAACCTTGTCGGACTCCCCGCTCTGGGACAGCATGGCTCCTATCCCTGAGTCAGAGGCATCCACTTCAACAACAAACTGGCGCTTGGGATCGGGCTGCACCAGAACCGGTGCAGTCGAGAACCGGCGTTTCAACTCCCTAAACGCGGCTTCGCACCGATCTGACCAGGTGAAGGGGACTTTTCTGGAAGTCAGGGCTGTCAGGGGGCTAACTACCTGACTGTAGCCCTTGATGAACCTCCGGTAGAAATTTGCAAAACCGAGGAACTGTTGTAGTTTCCTACGGTTCGTTGGTTGGGGCCAATCTCTCACCGCCGCAACCTTGGCCGGATCAGGGGCGACGGAGTTGGAGGAAATGATGAACCCCAAGAAGGACAAAGAAGTGCGGTGGAACTCACACTTCTCACCCTTCACAAACAGCCGGTTCTCCAACAACCGCTGTAGGACCTGACGTACATGCTTGACATGGGTCTCAGGATCCAGAGAAAAGATGAGTATATCGTCTAGATATACGAAGACAAACCGATGCAGGAAGTCCCGCAAGATGTCATTAATAAATGCTTGGAACGTCGCGGGCGCATTAGTGAGGCCGAACGGCATGACCAGGTACTCAAAGTGACCTAACGGGGTGTTGAATGCCGTCTTCCACTCGTCTCCCTCCTGGATCCGAACCAGGTGATAAGCATTCTTAAGATCCAATTTCGTGAAAATTTGGGCTCCATGCAGGGGCGTGAACACTGAATCCAACAGAGGTAACGGGTATCAGTTGCGAACCGTGATCTCGTTCAGCCCTCTGTAATCAATGCATGGACGGAGTCCGCCGTCCTTCTTGCCCACAAAAAAGACCGAGTGGTAAAGGCGGTTAAGATGTGCTGCAGCTCACTCAACACGCCTCCTGCCTGTGCACCTCGCTCTCCCATTGGCTGTTCAAGCGATGGTTGACGCCCCTCGGGATCCATGACGCTGGCCGAGAAATCCTGTTGTGAAAGTGACGTGACACAGACCCACAACAGGGGGCGTTAATGAACGGACAATGGATAAGCCAAAAAGTAACAATTTAATGTTGTGAATCACACAACGATGTACAGACAATAACAATACAGTGACTGTCAATCATACACCAGGTGATGTGTGGGCAGGCTCGACGATAGAAGACGCCTGGCGAGAGAGAGGCCGGATCCACACAGCTTCCACCACCAACGGAGCTGAAGAACACCAGAGCCGCCAAGCCCTGCGCCCCAGGTGGCCGCTGTCTTCAGCAGTCAGACCCGGTACTGCTGGCAGAGAACAAAGACAGTCCTGATGAGTGTGAGGACACACACTCAGTAATCCCACAGTCTGTATGCAGTAAGGAGGGAGCACCTCCACTTCCAATCACACACTTGTACAGCTCCTGGTTCAACCACTTATCTGGGTTGGGATGTGAGGCGAAGCCGTCGCTGTCACACCAAATGCCAATCCCTCAGACAAGGAAACACTCCAGGAAAACGGCTGTAACAGAAGTTCAGGTTAAACACACAAAGTGTCTGTCAGCAGAGAAATTACCTGATTGGTAGTTGATTTCTCGGCGGGGAGGTGGAGTTGCAGTCCGGTCTTTATGGTGGTGGTGATGAGTAGTGGATGGGTGACAGCTGGTACGGATGATGAGTGACAGCTGTCACTCCTGGTCGCTCCGACGCCCTCTCGTGCTTGAAGCCCGCACTTCAAGCAGGGCGCCATCTTGTGGTGGTGGGCCAGCAGTACCTCCTCTTCAGCGGCCCACACAACAGATTCCATACAGACCTAGTTGAACATTAACATGCCCAGGATGGAGCAATTTGGTGTTCATTGTATAGATCAGAGCTGCCTAGATTTGTTCCTGGAGGAGAGCAGTCCTGAATGATTTAATGCCTTTTTGCTTCACGTACTGCTAATTAACTAAAAGAGGTATGCTCAGCCAATTAGGACCTGGGAAACACTAGAGTTAAATAATCAGGTGTGGGTAGAGCAGGTAGACATGAAAATATGAAGGGCAGGTGACCTCCAGAAACAGATTTTGGCAGCTTGGGCATAGATGGAATAATGTATGGGCTTGTCTAGGCTGAACAACAAAGGCCCCAAGTTGCATACATCCCCACATTTTTATTCACAAAAATACTATAAGTACATGGGCCAACCAGGTCTGTCTCACAAGGGGACAAAAGAAAACTTAGACTCCAGCCTCTATGTACTATGGCCAATACACAAAAATGTATACTAGTCCTCTCAGGGAGATAGGTATAGTCAAGTAGAGTCTAAATTTCACAGTGATCCAGTCATACTGAAAAAATATACCACATTATTTATGTGATATAATGATTCCAAAGAGGTGTAGTTTGGACTTTAACTCAATGTTGTGGTGTAAAAAGAGCAAAAATGATGACAGGTCGATTTCAGTTTGTACAGGAGTCAAAAATTAAAGTTGCTCCAATTTTAGTTTAAAGAAAAAGTGATAGAAATTATTGGTTCAGTGAATATACTTTTTTAAATGAATTGTTTGCACCATCTGTTATGTCTCGTTATCATGTTATGGAGTCAGTGTTATGGGGTTTCGGGCATCTGTTAAGGATGCCTCCTGGGCGCCTCCCTAGGGAGGTGTGCCAGGCACGTCCATCTGGGAGATGACCCCGGGGAAGACCCAGGACTAGGTGGAGAGATTATATCTCCACACTGGCCTGGGAACGCCTCAGGATCCCCCAGTCAGAGGTGGTCAATGTGGCACGGGAAAGGGAAGTCTGGGGTCCCCTGCTGGAGCTGTTGCCCCCATGACCTGAACCCGGAAAAGCAGTTGAAGATGAGTGATGAGTAATGGATTAATGTGTTCAAAAAAGGTTCAAATGTATGTGATAGAATGCAGTGGATGTTGGCCTTGTTTGAGCATTACTTTGGACACCAAGCATTCAACAGTCAAAACTATTCTATTTGTTAATCCTATTAGCTCAACTAATAATTTGTATAATTTGGTATAGTGAGGCTGTATTGTAAATGTCGTTTATTCCCCTTAAGTGGTACCGCTTATGTCAAAATTGGCCTGGTGGTTTACATGGCTAACAGGAGGGAGCTCAGTCCTAGGGTACATCAGTACTTTACTCTGCCCCTGGCTCAGGGTCACCTTAACAAACAGACATGAGTTTTTTTCCATTTTCAATTCATTTTCATTTATATAGCACCAAATCAGAACAGAGTTGCCTCAAGGCGCTTCACACAAGTGAGATCTAACCTTACTAACCCCAGAGCACCAGCGGTAAGGAAAAACTCCCTCTGAGGAAGAAACCTCAAGCAGACCAGACTCAAAGGGGTGACCCTCTGCTTGGGCCATGCTATGGACATAATTACAGAACATTTCACAAAACAAATATACAGGAAATGCAGTTGGTGCACAGGACAGGAGGGTCTCCAGCATGAATACCACCCCCATCTCTGGATGGAGCCGCACCTTAAACAGAGAGAAACAACAGAATCAGGCATCAGAAAGACAAGAAATACAGTATAATTTGCCAGCATTAAACAAGAAAAACAGGAAATACTAAAGTGATCGCCGTCCACGAGCTCTAAGCTTCACTAAAAGACCCAGAATTTAGGTAAAGTTGAGGCCACGGCACGCTCTGTTTCCTAATAAAATGAATTAAAAGAGTAAAAAGTGTAAAACGATACTATGCCAGTATGCTAGCCATACGAAAGGGAAAATAAGTGCATCCTAAGTCTGGAGTTGAAAGTCTCCACAGAATTTGACTGTTTTATTGATGCAGGGAGATCATTCCACAGAACAGGGGCACGATAAGAGAAAGCTCTGTGACCCACAGACTTCTTATTCACCCTAGGGACACAAAGTAGTCCTGCATCCTGAGAATGCAAAGCCCGGGCCGGTATGTAGGGTTTAATTAGGTCAGCTAAGTAGGGAGGTGCCAGTCTGTGAACAGTTTTATAGACTAGTAGCAGAACCTTAAAATCTCATCTCACTGGGACAGGAAGCCAGTGAAGGGATGCCAAAATGGGTATAATGTGGTTGAGCTTTCTGCTTCGTATCAAAAGTCTGGCTGCAGCATTTTGACACCAACTGGAGAGCCCTAATGCTTGACAGCTGTAAACCAGAAAATAGAACATTGCAGTAGTCCAATCGAGAAGAGATAAACACATGAATCAGGGTCTCAGCATCAGCCATAGACAGGATGGGACGAATCTTCACTATATTTCGCAGATGGAAGAAAGCAGTCCTCGTAATATTTCTAATGTGGGGTCAAAGGACAATGTAGGATCAAAAATTACCCCAAGGTTCCTCACTTTGTCAGTGTGATGTACAGTATGACACACGAGCCTAGGCTAAGCATTAACTGGTCAAATTGATGCCAATGTCTCATTGGATCAAGAACCATCATTTCAGTCTTATCAGAGATTAAAAGTAGGACGTTTCGAGACATCCAGCTTCTCACTGATGCAAAGCAATCTTCTAAGGATTTTATGTGAATGAGATTACCAGCAGTTATCGGCATGTATAACTGAGTATTATCAGCATAGCAGTGAAAGGTAATCCCAAAACGCTGCAACATGTGTCCAAGGGGTGCTATATAAAGGGAGAAAAGCAGGGGGTGTAAGACAGACCCCTGTGGAACCCCAAATTTCATGTCACTAAGATTAGAGGTAGTGTTACTGTACAAAACGCAGTGAGAACTAGTGGTCAAGTATGACGTCAACCATGCAAGGGCACTCCCAGTAATCCCAAAATGATTTTCCAGCCTATTAAGTAGAATATGATGATCCACGGTATCAAATGCAGCACTGAGATCTAACAACACCAGAACGGTAGTGGCATCCGAATCCATTGGAAGCAGAAGATCATTCACCACTTTAGTGAGAGCTGTCTCTGTGGAATGGTATTTCCTAAAAGCAGACTGTAGTGGCTTAAAAAGATTATTCTCAGTAAGATAGTCCACGAGCTGCCGTGACACCACTTTTCCAGAATTTTAGAGCAAAATGATAGAGTTGATATCGGCCAATAGTATTTCAATACACTTGGGTCAAGATTCGGTTTCTTAAGTAATGGTTTAATCACTGCAGATTTGAAACATTTAGGAACAGATCCAGAAGTTAAAGATGAATAATTCCCAGCAGAGTCGGCCCAAGAGTGGACCACAGGTCCTTAAACATTTTTGTTGGTATAGGATCAAATAAACAGGGTGTCCTTTTTGTTGACGTTACAAGTTTTGTCAGCATGCCTAGTGAGATACTCTCAAATTCTATAAATGTAGGTAATACCTCAGTAATGGCGCCCACCTCAATAGGGTGTAGTGGCTTGGATAAGTGGATATGACACCTAAAAAATTAGGTAAAACTGATATAGATATCAAAAATATACATACAGTATAGTAAGTTGAAAATGGTTTTAATCATTATCACTGAGAAATAAAGTTTGTACAGCTTCTCCAAAGTGTGTTTCTTGGAAAGCGCGCTGGCAGCGTTCCATCAGCGGTCACGTGATGCCGTAACGTCACAGCGTGTAGAGTCCCATCTTTGTCTGTTTGATTGACAACAGGAACAGATAGACCTCAGGATGGACAGTGACGAGATCGAGAACTTTTCTGACTCCTCTTCAAGTGTGGATTGTTTCTGTGAGGAAATTGAGACTGACTCGGATCCTGAGGATGTTGTAGCAGTGATTAGACTCTACACATTTGAGCCGTATCTTTCGGACGAACATTCAAACCAGGAGCATTCTGACAGCGAAAATAATGCCGACGGTGCTTATGGCGGAGCCGAAGCAGAAACGAGACGTGCCAATTCCGATGGATTTTAAAAGGCTGCAGAATCCGGAACGGTAAGGGAAGCTTTGATTTTTGTTGCTGCTGTTTATAACACTATAATTATAGCATTTTCAATTCTAGCATCTGTTTACCACCTTTATTTTTCCGGAGCCGCGATAGTGTAGCTACTACTTGTGGACCACCATCATTACCTTCGGGTTTTTGCCGTTTTCGAGTGCCAGACATTGCATTCATCTGTGTTTAGTTTTAGTGTTAGTATTTTCACAAAAGAATAGGAAATAAATGGCGAACGTTTTGAAAAAGATCGCTGAAAACAACAGTGAACATGGCACCGCCGTGTTTACTACATATTGCACTGATATTTTTACAAGTTCCTTGACCATTTCAAGATTATTGTGAGCATATTATTTAGGTTTACATTTTAGGTGTTCCTGTGAGTGGTGCAAGAACATGGAGACGGTAGAGGAAAGTGTCTGCTGTCGGGAGCAAATGAAAAGGCTAAAACCTTTCGCCCTTGTGTTTGTGCAATATGCTGCGACACACTGGTCAGGCATATTGACAAACAGGTCCCTGAGTGTTTAATCAAAGTTTCTGCCACTAAAAAAAGTGCAAACAATGGCCGCCAAGCGTGCAAGCCGATATGGTCTACAGGCAGTGACGTATTTCAGGTTTGGTGCTTAGCGGGAAGCTGGTCACGGGGTGTGCATATTTTTCAGTGGCGGGATGTTCAAATGTTGTATATAACGGGAGAACCGCATCCATTTTCCCAAAACGCTTAGGTTGACCAAATTATATAACCTTTGTTACATGTAATAGACTATGTTGTCTTTAAGTGTCATATCCACTTTAAGGCATGCTGGGATATGGTTAACCTAATGTCTTCTATTTTCCTCTCAAAGTAATCCAGGAAATCTTGTGCTGTAAAAGGAGAGCGAACTACAGGTGGTTGTCCATGAATAAGTGTTGCCACCGTGTCGAACAACAACTTTGAGTTATGCTTGTTTTTGTTGATCAGTCCGGAGTAATAGGTCCACTTTGTAGCCAGTAATGCATGCTTATAGTCTAAGATAGCATCACGCCATGTAAGGTGGAGGATTAAACAACGAGAAGCCGTGCATTATACAGTTTGAATGCACGATGCGGAGTCTAAAACACCACGACGCGAAGCGGAGTGCTGTTACTCCGCAAGTGCATTCAAACCGTATAATGCACGGCTTCGAGTTGTTTAATCCGCTTATACCATGGTCCCACACAGTGAGCTAACACACAAATATTTATTTAAGTTAACAGAACTTGATAAAAATGCGTAAGTATTTGGGACTATTTTATACCAGTCTCAAGACATTTTGCCTCTGATGCGCTAACCGTGTCTGCGGGCTCACGCCGCAGCGGGCCACTCACACCGCCCCCCTCTCTGCTGTATGGAGCTGTGACCAACTGTCAACAGGTCCAGAAACTACGCTCGCTGTTTTGATGCAGAGCGCTCCAACAGCCCGCAAGGATAGAACTGTTCTCTTCTTCTTTCCCATCTTCAATCTTGTCCAGTTCGTCCGATGTTAAATCTTTACGCCGTTGCTTTTGCTGTTCTTCTCGTCTGCTCTCCTCTTCTTTCCATTCCTTAAACGTTTTATTTTGGGCAAAAATATTAAAATTCACTTGGAAATCCATGTTTTATCACGTTTCTGTCATTCACCTTTCAAAACACAGCTGATCTGCGCCAGCTGATTTGCGCGTTGCTACGGTGATGACCAGAGCGGAGTGATTATAACAGTGATTTAACTCGTCAAACTCCGTGTGCGTATATACGAAAATAATGCCAGTTAGACATGGAATACTCACTGACCATGGTATAATTGTAATTTTGAACTTTGCCATTTCTGTTCTAGACCTCTAGCCTTATGCTTGAGATCACGCAGGTAATCACTGAACCAAGGTGACAGTGTTTTGGGGGAGTGTGGTTTTAACACAGGTGGAGCAATCATGAGTGTAGTTTTGAGTACTGAGTTTAAACTATCCACAAGACTCTCTACTGATTGGGTATTTGCCAAATGTGAAGCTAAGACATCAGGCAGTCTAGCTTCGAGTTCAGTCTTAGTTGAGGAGTTGATGCATCGGCGTAGTGATATATAAGGTTGTTGTTCCACTAAACACGGCAGCGAAACTGTAAACGTAATAAGTGAGTGATCAGACAACACTGAAGTAAGAGGCATGATGTCAATATTTATGACAGCAATACCACGTGTGAGAACCAAATCCAGGGTATTTCCACTAATGTGTTTCGAGTCCCGAATGCACTGCTGAAGTCCGAATGCATCCACAATTTCCATAAATGATTTGCAGAGGGGCTCAGAAGCCTTATTTATATGAACGTTAAAGTCACCAATGATCAGAATGTTATCTGCACTAGCTGACAAGTTAGAGATGAACACACCAAATTAATCTAAGAATTCAGAATATGGGCCAGGAGGCCTGTATACAGTGACAAAGTAATACGGCTCATTTTTATTCTTCTCACCTTGGCAATGCGTAATATCCTGAGCAGAGTGGAGAATCAGATGCTCAAACAAGTTATATTTGTGACCCCCCAACAGCTAATAAGCTAAACCTAGATTTCTAAATAAGAGCAACACTTGATGCAAAGCCTTGCTTTGCATCACGAGGGACACAGCTAAATGTATATGCTGGTGGGTAGGCCTCATTTAAGGGGAGGACAGCTGTCGGTTTAAGCCAGGTTTCACATAACCCAATCATATCTAAGTGATGATCAATAATTAGATCATTAATCAACAATGATTTTGAGGATAGTGATCTTATGTTAATGAGACCCAAACTAAGGACCTCAGTGGGGTTCACAGTTGAACTGTTTCGGTTTAGGGGTGGTTCCAGAGTAGCATATGCCTAGAAGTAGGTTTAGGTTTGAGACATTCCACGCGCGTTGTAGGTAGCAGACACAAAATCTTTGATATTGTTGGAGCAACCACTGGGCCATCCTCAATTTTAACATCATCCAATGTAGTAATGGGTATTAAGTTTGCAAAGCATATCCCTCTATGATTTTTATGGACATGTCTACGGAAGCAGGCCACAGTCTCAACTTGTTGAATTTCCCTCCCTGGCAGATAAACTGCACTATCACCATAGTGGATTTTCCGCACTAATTACCCCGCTAAGCTAATGGATTCCACATCCACATTTGTCATAAGTCTTGCAGCGTCTCTAATCACCTACTCTGTGGCCTGCTGTAAATTCCTACTGTTACTCTCCCTGTAGAGCTCTATCTATGTTCGCAGGCAAGATGGCGGTGCCTTCCCCAGTAGGGTGGAGGCTATCTGGCATCAGCAAGCCACGGTGGCCCCAGAACGAAGGCCAGTTATCAATAAAGCTAAAGCCTTGCTGTCTACAAAATTGCACCAGCCACCTATTTAATGATGTCACTTTGCTAAATGCCATCAGTACCCCGGGAGGGAAGGGGACCAGAGACTGTTAATCGATGCCGACACATCTTTCTGGCAAGGTCACAAGTCCTCTCTATGTCCATTTTTGCGACCCCTGAGTGCTTCATCCTGACATCATTGATGCCGACGTAAATAACTATGTGACTCTATGTCATGTTCCTTAGTCTGTCTTCCCTTCTGCAGTGTGAGCACCCTAAGGTGGGATGCAGTGTTGGGAGCTCTGGCCCCAGGAATACATTTCATGTCAGCCAGCATCTGTAACCTGACTTTGCGGGTGATAGAATCCCCTATCACTAAAGTCCAGTGTTTCAGCCTGGAGACAGGAGTGGAAGTCACTTATGGGCTCAGAGAATTCACATCAGGCAAATGCAAGTGGGAGAACCGATTCACAGTTTGCAGTGGCGAGTGTAATCAAGGTACCACAACCAGGCACCAAACCCTACGGGGCTTCCTACGCCTAGCCAAAGTCCCAAAGCCGTCCTCCACAGACGGCATTTCTAGGTTGATGCTAATGGGCATGCTCGCTGGCAACTCCACTGAGCTAAGAAGCTGCTCTAACGTACGGACACAGCTCTCTAAGAGAGACATCCAGACGCAGCTCCTGCAGCAAATAATGATACTCCCCAAATTGGGAATGTCTCATGAGGATGTTGTGAACCCAGGGACGGCACGGCTGGCAATGTTTGTCAGCTTTCCACAACAATTAAGAGCACAGCAACTCGCTCCGTTTGATCAAGGTTCATCATGTTAACTTGACTGACAACCGGAGCTGGCGAGCGGAATGGAAACTCCTCCGATTTGATGACGCACTGGGGCGAATTTTCGCAGCAAAAGCAGAGCGAAACACCGGGCGATGTTGGCGCGTCCGTCGTGCCCGGTGTGAACGCGGCATTAGATTAACACAAAAGTAAAGTACTAAGCTAAAATTCACAACAGTTAAACTAAAACCAAACAGAAGTATTAAGGAAATGGGGGGGAAGGGTCAAACTAGCTAACACAAGTTAACCGCTAGCGAAAATGCTAGCCACTCTTGAGATTTACACAGGAGTAAAATAATGACCTAAAATTCACAGCAGTTATACTGAAAAACTAACAAAAGTATTAAACAGTTAAAAAGAAACAGCTATAAAAGTAATGGCGGGGTAAGGGGGGAGTCGACCTAGCTAGTGGCTAACGAAGTTAACGGCTAATGAAAGCTAACCGCTAGAGAATGCTAACCGCTAGAGAATGCTAAATGCTAGCACATGCTAAATACTAACGAATGCTAAATGCTAGCGAATGCTAAATGCTAGCAAATGCTAAACGTTAGCGATTCACAACAGGACTGTAGTTAAATAACATTCGAAGTAGATAGACTTAACAACCAGAAGAGTGCTAAACAGAAATAAAAGAAACTTATACAACCATGTAAAGTTTGGAAGAGCGCCACAACAGCAAACAATCCACTGGAAGCCACTGGTACAGCATGAGTAACCATGATTTCATCCAATGACCAAAGACATAACTCATACCATAAGTCAGTGGGTAGTGATGTCAGTTGTCCTCCAGCCAGAGTTATGTCTTTACTCATATATTGCAAAGTTTGAATTAATTAAGACTAAAATTCTCACCCATTAGATGTGTGTGGGAGCTCAAATTCTGTTTTTCTTTTCTGGCAGTCTGCAAGCATGTGAAGTATTCCTTTTCATGTTACCTCCTGAACAAATTTCGAAATATGTGTGTTTTGAAGGATTCTGAACAAACTCAACAGTACACATATGTGTCTTTAAACCGGGAAAATCTTTCTGCTAAATGCAGTGCCATGGAAATGTGATGTCATATGTCCATCATAGCCAAAATGCCAGAGTATGGAGGAGGACAAATCTGTGGAGATCCTAAGTGAAAAAACAAGGGAATAGCAAAAGGAAGAAATTAAATCAAAGGACACACACTCCTGAAGCGCTGCTGGACATCGCTGCATCACAGAGAAGAGATTGTTCCCACGTGTGAATGATTGCTGTGCGTGGATCACGGAGTGTGATCATAAAACCAGGGATAACATACTGGACATGGAAGATAGGACAGTAGATCATGCAGGGACATCATTCTGCAAGTTGGTGTATATGCTGTAAGCTTTATTATTCTTTTCTTTTATTTTTATTTATTATCATTTAATATTATTTGGTAGGGGTGGTGGCCAAGTGGTTAATGCACTTGGTTTCTGTGTGGAAGGTCACCCCTACCACATTTCTCCATGTAATGTGGAGTTGCGTCAGGAAGGACATCCGGCGGAAAATTTGTGCCAATTCAACATGCAGATCAACCTTGGATTTGCTGTGGCGACCCCGCGTACAAAACAAGGGAGCAGCCGAAGGGACTTACTATCATTTAATATTATTTATTTTATTTTTCCTTGTCCTTACTGGGTTTCGTTTGAGGGATTTCCACAGTCTATTCACATGGATAAAAGCAGGATAATGAGCTGAACACTGTACGCAAATGTGTCATTCATGTTCACCTGCGAGTGGCCACTTTACTGAGATACCAACCGGGACAGTGTCACAGTTGGTATCTCAGTGAGATAGGACCCTAAGGAACTGCTAAATCCAGCGATAGCCAATGATCCTCCCGAAAAGACCTGATACCAAAGACATCTAGTCATTGCTTTGGGTCACTGGTTAACATCCAAGTCTTCTAACCGTACAGGAAGACAGAAAGTATCAGGACCCTAAAGATTTGGACGTTCATTCTCCTGCAAAGATATCACCAAAACACTCCTGTCCAGCATCCTCGTGGCTCTATAAGCTCTTCGCTGGTGTCTCTCCATCTCACAAGCTGAGGACCCAGAAACATGCTGAGTTAAGCGAATCGCTATGACAATTTTATCACACATAGATGTAATTCTGATGGCAGAGACTGATAACCTGCATATTAGTCTTGAACCAGGACAATTGCAAACCCAGACACTTGGATTCCTCACTCAACTTGTCAGTTGTTGCAGTCAGGGTTCTGTGTGTATGTGTGCGCGTGCACATGTGAGTGTCCAGTAACTCATTGGATATTCTGTGAATAATGGCCGAGAGCAGCCTGGTCAGTGGAGTCAAATGATTTGTGAAAACCAATATAAGCTGTTAAAAAAAAAAAAAAAACTAACAAACCAGCATTGCCGATATTATCGCTCGCCTGGGGTTAGAGCAGTGGGCTGTGGGTGATGAGAATTCTCAGTTCAATTCCCTGTCAGACAGGCAAGTCACTAAAGTGTCCTTGAGCAAGGCTCTAATACCCAAGCTGCTCCCTGAGTACCCGGCATGGCAATTCCCTGATACATGTGTATGTGACTGAGAAAATGAGAACAATAGAAGGGATTTGAGACAAAGTAACTCTGTACAATTGCTTGGAAAAGGATTATTATTTAATTTGGCACAGAGTCAGTGGCATCCGCTCAGTCTCGCTGAAGGTCAGCACTTCCACACTGTGTTTACAGAGTGCACTCTCTCAATCTGTCCATGCTTGTTTTCCAGGATACATATGCAGCTCATATGCTGTCCACTGAAATATGGTGCAGAGGCGGTGATGCCGCTATTTGTCAGCTATGGTTTCAATGGTGAACAGTTCTTAACTTGTTGAGCTGTGCTGCTCGCTGTGGGCTGCTGTTCACTGGGAGTCTAAAGGCTAAAAGCAGTTCAGAAGTAATGTCGGAAAAACTTTAAAAATGACTGGGTCTTTAAATGTTTTGGTCATTCACAATGTCATGTTTCTGTATCTGTGTGTCAAACTGACATTGAACTTACCCTTTCTGTTTCTACCAGTCATGACCTCAGCATACATATGCCCTTCAGTTTTACATTATTCTGGTGTGATCACTTCGACTCACCAGCTTCCACTCTACTGTTTGGGCTCAAGTGCAGTTATGTCAAATCGAGTTAAGTCTTAAGGCCCTCTGTCCTCCAGTCAGTGCAAAGTTGCTCTCAGCACATTGCAAGCGCCATTCATAGTGTACAACTGATGCACTTGTTTTTCTGCTCAGCACCCACTTTGTGTAAATACGTAACAATTAGAATTGCACACATTTCTGCGCCCGTGGGTATGTTGGTATTGAAATCAGATGTGGTCGGGTACAGTGGTGGTGGATTCTTATTGTACAGATTGCAGCACAGACTGACAAAAACTAGGGCTATGCACAATGCTAAAATACCCTCAGCTGTATGACCATAAAAATATGAAACAGACCTCTTAAAATAGGTCAAGGTTAGCCATCTTTTGGCCTCGGGTAATAAAACTCTATTTTTTGTGATTTTGATGATAACTTTTAGTAGGCATTAATTGTTGCTTACATTAATAGACACAATGATGAAGGAACACAGCTCTTATTTATTTCCCTAAAACATAAGCATTGAAGTAAAAACAATAGAAAAACATTAATCACAAGTGCAAATACTACTTGGATCAAATAAAGTTTTTGCTGAGTATGTTGTGGAGGCACCTTAGCTGATTCAAGCTTTTATTGGGCAGCTGAGTCTCGAAGCTTTTCATATTGTTCATATTCCTTGCTGTGGTTAGTTTGCAGATGTCAGGGCATGAGTTGATCTGCATCGGGGTTTTGATTCGTTTTTATCTGATTGGTTGTTTTTTCTTTTTAGTATGTTCTTGGTTGACTTTTTCCCTGTGTTGGGTTTTCTGTCTCTTTGGGATGTGGGCATGTCTCTCTCTCTCTCTCTCTGTCTGTCTCTCTCTCTCTGTCTCTCCCTGACCATGCCCTCTTTCTGGTGCCTTCTGCGCACACCTCTTTGACACTCATTATCTAGAGATATATATATTGCTCATGTTGCTCTGCTTCTTCGCCAGATTAATTTGCCCTGTGCCTTCATTCCCGCCTTTGATTCTTGTGTCCATTGTCCTGCCTGCTTCAGCGTTATCAACCTCCAGCCTGTCCACTCCGACCTAGTTTATGCCTGATGCCTATTATACTTTTGCTGTGTTTTTTGGACTGCCTCTTCGTGTACCGACCTGTGCTCCCCACCTCACTAAAGTCTTGCTTAAACCCAAACTGCCTACCTGAGTCTTGCATTTGTCTCCAGACAGAACCACCTGTCAGCAGATGGTGAAACAAGTTCACTGTCAAGCTGTTTTTAACAGCAACAATTTTCCAACATATTATGCAGAATTGATTTGTTAGAGGGACATCCATCTTTTCGAATCCAATCCAACTCCACTCGTGAGACTGATCCACAGGCTTGGGGAGTAACGGAATACATGTAACGGCGTTACGTAATTAGGATACAAAAAAAAGGTAACTGTATTCCGCTACAGTTACAGAAAAAAAGACGTATTCAGATTACAGGTATATTTAGTAAAAATCAAATCAAATCAATTTTATTTATATAGCACCAAATCACAACAAACAGTTGCCCCAAGGTGCTTTATATTGTAAGGCAAAGCCATACAATAATTACGGAAAAACCCCAACGGTCAAAACGACCCCCTGTGAGCAAGCACTTGGCGACAGTGGGAAGGAAAAACTCCCTTTTAACAGGAAGAAACCTCCAGCAGAACCAGGCTCAGGGAGGGGCAGTCTTCTGCTGGGACTGGTTGGGGCTGAGGGAGAGAACCAGGAAAAAGACATGCTGTGGAGGGGAGCAGAGATCAATCACTAATGATTAAATGCAGAGTGGTGCATACAGAGCAAAAAGAGAAAGAAACACTCAGTGCATCATGGGAACCCCCCAGCAGTCTACGTCTATAGCAGCATAACTAAGGGATGGTTCAGGGTCACCTGATCCAGCCCTAACTATAAGCTTTAGCAAAAAGGAAAGTTTTAAGCCTAATCTTAAAAGTAGAGAGGGTGTCTGACTCCCTGATCCGAATTGGGAGCTGGTTCCAGAGGAGAGGAGCCTGAAAGCTGAAGGCTCTGCCTCCCATTCTACTCTTAAAAACCCTAGGAACTACAAGTAAGCCTGCAGTCTGAGAGCGAAGCGCTCTATTGGGGTGATATGGTACTATGAGGTCCCTAAGATAAGATGGGACCTGATTATTCAAAACCTTATAAGTAAGAAGAAGAATTTTAAATTTTATTCTAGAATTAACAGGAAGCCAATGAAGAGAGGCCAATATGGGTGAAATATGCTCTCTCCTTCTAGTCCCTGTCAGTACTCTAGCTGCAGCATTTTGAATTAACTGAAGGCTTTTCAGGGAACTTTTAGGACAACCTGGTAATAATGAATTACAATAGTCCAGCCTAGAGGAAATAAATGCATGAATTAGTTTTTCAACATCACTCTGAGACAAGACCTTTCTAATTTTAGAGATATTGCACAAATGCAAAAAAGCAGTCCTACATATTTGTTTAATATGCACATTGAATGACATATCCTGATCAAAAATGACTCCAAGATTTCTCACAGTATTACTAGAGGTCAGGGTAATGCCATCCAGAGTAAGGATCTGGTTAGACACCATGTTTCTAAGATTTGTGGGGCCAAGTACAATAACTTCAGTTTTATCTGAGTTTAAAAGCAGGAACTTAGAGGTCATCCATGTCTTTATGTCTGTATGACAATCCTGCAGTTTAGCTAATTGGTGTGTGTCCTCTGGCTTCATGGATAGATAAAGCTGGGTATCATCTGCGTAACAATGAAAATTTAAGCAATGCTGTCTAATAATACTGCCTAAGGGAAGCATGTATAAAGTGAATAAAATTGGTCCTAGCACAGAACCTTGTGGAACTCCATAATTAACCTTAGTCTGTGAAGAAGATTCCCCATTTACATGAACAAATTGTAATCTATTAGATAAATATGATTCAAACCACCGCAGCGCAGTGCCTTTAATACCTATGGCATGCTCTAATCTCTGTAATAAAATTTTATGGTCAGCAGTATCAAAAGCAGCACTGAGGTCTAACAGAACAAGCACAGAGATGAGTCCACTGTCTGAGGCCATAAGAAGATCATTTGTAACCTTCACTAATGCTGTTTCTGTACTATGATGAATTCTAAACCTTGACTGAAACCCTTCAAATAGACCATTCCTCTGCAGATGATCAGTTAGCTGTTTTACAACTACCCTTTCAAGAATTTTTGAGAGAAAAGGAAGGTTGGAGATTGGCCTATAATTGGCTAAGATAGCTGGGTCAAGTGATGGCTTTTTAAGTAATGGTTTAATTACTGCCACTTAAAAGCCTGTGGTACATAGCCAACTAATAAAGATAGATTGATCATATTTAAGATCGAAGCATTAATTAATGGTAGGGCTTCCTTGAGCAGCCTGGTAGGAATGGGGTCTAATAGACATGTTGATGGTTTGGAGGAAGTAACTAATGAAAATAACTCAGACAGAACAATCGGAGAGAAAGAGTCTAACCAAATACCAGCATCACTGAAAGCAGCCAAAGAGAACGATATGTCTTTGGGATGGTTATGAGTAATTTTTTCTCTAATAGTTAAAATTTTATTAGCAAAGAAAGTCATGAAGTCGTTACTAGTTAAAGTTAAAGGAATACTCAGCTCCATAGAGCTCTGACTCTTTGTTAGCCTGGCTACAGTGCTGAAAAGAAACCTGGGGTTGTTCTTATTTTCTTCAATTAGTGATGAGTAGTAAGATGTCCTAGCTTTACGGAGGGCTTTTTTTATAGAGTAACAGACTCTTTTTCCAGGCTAAGTGAAGATTTCTAAATTAGTGAGACGCCATTTCCTCTCCAACTTACGGGTTATCTGCTTTAAGCTGCGAGTTTGAGAGTTATACCACGGAGTCAGGCACTTCTGATTTAAGGCTCTCTTTTTCAGAGGAGCTACAGCATCCAAAGTTGTCCTCAATGAGGATATAAAACTATTGATGAGATAATCTATCTCACTCACAGAGTTTAGGTAGCTACTCTGCCCTGTGTTGGTATATGGCATTGGAGAACATAAAGAAGGAATCATATCCTTAAACCTAGTTACAGCGCTTTCTGAAAGACTTCTACTGTAATGAAACTTATTCCCCACTGCTGGGTAGTCCATCAGAGTAAATGTAAATGTTAATGACTTAATACTGTTAAGTCTTCAATTTCCATACCATAAGAACAAGATCTAAGGTATGATTAAAGTGGTGGGTGGACTGGAAAAATTGGGATTACTTCGCAGGATTACAATTTTAATGCATTTTATGATATTATCCAGGGTTCTAGCTAGCGCAAACTTGCGTTACGGCCCGTTATGCTATAATTTTGGACCGTTACGATTTTCAATACAGTGTCTGTAATCAACCGTTTCTGCAGCGCGACTCCAGTTTGAAGCGTGAATTGAAGCAATGCTTCGATGCAATGGCTCATGGCTCTTTGATTCGCTGCTCTTCAGAAGCGGTAAGTCCATTTCTTCACCCCTCTGAAATCCATTAAAATATCATCAGTCACTTTTGTGTGGCTTAAAGTCACTAACTGGGACTCTGGTCTTGTTGCAGTCGAGAAACGAGAATCGGCTTCCGTTTTGTCACAGCTTCAAATGCTGCACGGCTCTCTGACTCTGTCTCAGAGAGACAGAGTCTGTCTGCTCGGAATTAATAACTTCAAAACGAATCGCCGCTTTAAATAAAATGACACCTCTTACAAACGTTGCAATACAGACAATAAACTACAATCGACTAAAACGTTTTTTCCTCCCAAAATGAGACGTGTTGCATTATTTATAAACCTGACCTGCAGCACAGAGCTCAGCTCATAGGTATGGAAAGACATTCATGCCAATATTAATGTCTGAAAGGAAATGCTTTTGACAAAAACTAACAGATTTTATTTCTGTTCATGTCCAGAGATCAAGGATCCACCATGCAGAGTTTATTATATCCAGAGTTTAAGGATCCAGTAACCAATTTCATATTTATTTACTTTAAGACTCAATAAAATGTTGTTCAATTTCAACTTAATCAGCTTATAAAGCGCCAAATTAGAACAAAAGCCGTCTCAAGGTGCCTCACACAGAACAGTTCAACATAAAAAATTAAAATAAATAAATAAAAATAAAAAAATCAAACACCTAATTAAAAACAAGTAAAAGAATAAAACATAAAATAAAAACTACTCATAAGAAAGAGAATAAAAATAGGTTTTAAGTCTTGACTTAAAAATATCCACGGACTCCGACTGCCTCACTCAGGGCCATGTACTGGCTAACCCAGAATGAGACTGCCCACTCAACAAACTTCCCCAGCCTTATGGACATGATGAAGGAACTTGGGCTGTCGTACCTGGCTTTTCCCCTTTGGGTACCCCTAGAATGGCCAATTTTTTATCTTAAATTCTCAAAAGCTGCCCCCCTTCTGCATCTCCCCCCCCCCACCCTCGGTCACTTCGCTCCCTCGACATTACCACTACGCTAAAATTTTATCCTAGCTAGAACCCTGTTATCTGTATATAATATTTTTTTTTCTTTGAAATGAAAACGTCCCTTCATGAACAGCGACATGACATCTCCTAACCGGGCAAAATATTGATGAAGTTCACGGATGTTAATGCATTTTCAATGGAGATCCGCGACTGGACACACTCAGAAAAATGCTCGCAAAATACGTGTTAAAAAATGCCATTTTGAACTGGATATTGAGCCAGTAAAATTAAATGATATTAAATTATGTCAGGAAAGTATTAAACGTACTCTGACACACACACACTCCCAAATATTAGTGTTGAAAGTTACACGGATCTGCGCTGTTCAAGCTGCTGAGCTGAGGCATCCTGCTGCAGCTGATTTGTTCAACGCAGTGCGGCTCCTAAAACCATTACAATACATTTATATACATATTATATTTTTACACAATTATTCTTTATTGACCGAGTTTCATTCATGAAGTCAGTGGTGTGTGTGCACATCTCTATGTGTGGGTGTGACTGTGAGCGGCACAGCGCGGGTCATTATAATCTCATTATTTTAAAGTGCAAATTAAAAAAAATCTCCAGTCTCGTCGAACAATTTTAATCACTAACAAGTATTTTAACTAGACATTGGTCTAGCAGTGGAAAATATCAACAAGACATAAGTGAAGAGTTAATGGTCCGTGTCATCGGGCGACACGGCAGGAGACATACAGCTGTTTATCACCCAAATATCACGGACAAAGTGACAAGAAGAACCAAAACCACTTACTTATGGAAGGAAATATTGTCTGCCTTGTTCCTCCGTTTGTGGCTTTGCCAACATGCACAGCTTTCTGGCATATTCCACCTGTTTCTTGAACTTCTGTGCACGCAAATCACTAACTTGCCCGGAATTAAAATGGCGATCATGCCTCCTTACTGACAATATTTACTTAATGGTTTTCATTATGCTTTTGTTCTTATTTTGAAAGTTCAATAAGTGGACTGATATGTTAAACACGGTGCGAATTTACTGAACAAGTAGTAGACTTTTTTTGTTTTGTATATTTGTTTCATACTTCCTGTTCCGGAGCACAGCGGTGTTCTGCTGTATCTGTTAGCTGTTTGAACTGAGCTGTTTGAGTTCTTTGAATTAACAGTCTTTTTCAAGACTTTTCTACTTTTTTACTTTTTTTTACTTTTTCACCGTGCTCCAACGCCTAAAGAAGACCTCTAACAGTCGAAGCATCGCGACGGAGCACTTTTATCAGCTAACCTTCAACAGCGTTGGCAAGCTAACTAGCTTGCTAACGCTTTCGTTTTTATTTTTATTTTATTTTTTAGCACTGTTGTCGTGCTGCTCCACAGCCTGCCTAGTGGATTTTTATTTTATTTTAGCGCTGTTGTCGTGCGTTACCTGTGCTGCTCCACAGCCTGCCTAGTGGATTTTTATTTTATTTTAGCGCTGTTGTCGTGCGTTACCTGTGCTGCTCCACAGCCTGTCCAGTGGATTTTTATTTTATTTTTTAGCACTGTTGTCGTGTGTTACCTGTGCTGCTCCACAGCCTGTCCAGTGGATTTTGATTTTGATTTTATTTTTTTTTTAGCACTGTTGTCGTGTGTTACCTGTGCTGCTCCACAGCCTGTCTAGTGGATTTTTATTTTATTTTTTACCACTTTTGTCGTGTGTTACCTGTGCTGTTCCACAGCCTGTCCAGTGGATTTTTATTTTATTTTTTTACCACTGTTGTCGTGTGTTACCTGTGCTGTTCCACAGCCTGTCCAGTGGATTTTTATTTTATTTTTTAGCACTGTTGTCGTGTGTTATCTGTGCTGCTCCACAGCCTGTCCAGTGGATTTCTATTTTATTTTTTACCACTGTTGTCGTGTGTTACCTGTGCTGCTCCACAGCCTGTCCAGTGGATTTTTATTTTATTATTTTTTTTTAGCACTGTTGTCGTGCGTTACCTGTGCTGCTCCACAGCCTGTCCAGTGGATTTTTATTTTATTTTTTAGCACTGTTGTCGTGCGTTACCTGTGCTGCACCACAGCCTGTCCAGTGGATTTTTATTTTATTTTTTACCACTGTTGTCATGCGTTACCTGTGCTGCTCCACAGCCTGTCTAGTGGTTTTTTGTTTTGTTTTGGCACCGTTGTCATGCGTTACCTGTGCTGCTCCACAGCCTGTCCAGTGGATTTTGATTTTGATTTTATTTTTTTTAGCACTGTTGTTGTGCGTTACCTGTGCTGCTCCACAGCCTGTCCAGTGGATTTTTATTTAGCACTGTTGTCGTGCGTTACCTGTGCTGCTCCACAGCCTGTCTAGTGGATTTTTATTTTGTTTTAGCACTGTTGTCGTGCGTTGCCTGTGCTGCTCCACAGCCTGTCCAGTGGATTTTTATTTTTATTTTATTTTATTTTTTAGCACTGTTGTTGTGCGTTACCTGTGCTGCTCCACAGCCTGTCTAGTGGATTTTTATTTTATTTTAGCACTGTTGTCGTGCGTTACCTGTGCTGCTCCACAGCCTGTCTAGTGTCGGATTCCCTGTTTGGGAATCCGCTAGCTTAGCGTAGCTACTAGCTCTTAGCCGTTTTAGCATGGCGGCTTCTCCTGTCTCTCCCGTACTTTTCTGCTCTGGGTGTGAAATGTTTAGTTATTCCTCGGCCTCTTTTAGCAGTAACGGTACTTGTAATAAGTGCAGCTTATTCGTAGCTTTGGAGGCCAGGCTGGGCGAATTGGAGGCTCGGCTCCGCACCGTGGAAAATTCTACAGCTAGCCAGGCCCCTGTAGTCGGTGCGGACCAAGGTAGCTTAGCCGCCGTTAGTTCCCCCCTGGCAGACCCCGTGCAGTCGGGAAGGCAGGCTGACTGGGTGACTGTGAGGAGGAAGCGTAGCCCTAAACAGAAGCCCCGTGTACACCGTCAATCCGTTCACATCTCTAACCGTTTTTCCCCACTCGACGATACACTCGCCGAGGATCAAACTCTGGTTATTGGCGACTCTGTTTTGAGAAATGTGAAGTTAGCGACACCAGCAACCATTGTCAATTGTCTTCCGGGGGCCAGAGCAGGCGACATCGAAGGACATTTGAAATTGCTGGCTAAGGCTAAGCATAAATTTGGTAAGATTGTAATTCACGTCGGCAGTAATGACACTCGGTTACGCCAATCGGAGGTCACTAAAATTAACATTGAATCGGTGTGTAACTTTGCAAAAACAATGTCGGACTCTGTTGTTTTCTCTGGGCCCCTCCCCAATCAGACCGGGAGTGATATGTTTAGCCGCATGTTCTCCTTGAATTGCTGGCTGTCTGAGTGGTGTCCAAAAAATGAGGTGGGCTTCATTGATAATTGGCAAAGCTTCTGGGGAAAACCTGGTCTTGTTAGGAGAGACGGCATCCATCCCACTTTAGAGGGAGCAGCTCTCATTTCTAGAAATCTGGCCAATTTTTTGGGATCCTCCAAACTGTGACTGTCTAGCGTTGGGACCAGGAGGCAGAGCTGTGGTCTTATACACCTCTCTGCAGCTTCTCTCCCCCTGCCATCCCCTTATTACCCCATCCCCGTAGAGACGGTGCCTGCTCCCAGACCACCAATAACTAGCAAAAATCTATTTAAGCATAAAAAAGAAAAAATAATATAGCACCTTCAATTGCACCACAGACTAAAACAGTTAAATGTGGTCTATTAAACATTAGGTCTCTTTCTTCTAAGTCCCTGTTGGTAAATGATATAATAATTGATCAACGTATTGATTTATTCTGCCTAACAGAAACTTGGTTACAGCAGGATGAATATGTTAGTTTAAATGAGTCAACACCCCCGAGTCACACTAACTGTCAGAATGCTCGTAGCACGGGCCGGGGCGGAGGATTAGCAGCAATCTTCCATTCCAGCTTATTAATTAATCAAAAACCTAGACAGAGCTTTAATTCATTTGACAGCTTGTCTCTTAGTCTTGTCCATCCAAATTGGAAGTCCCAAAAACCAGTTTTATTTGTTATTATCTATCGTCCACCACGTCGTTACTGTGAGTTTCTCTGTGAATTTTTTGACCTTTTGTCTGACTTAGTGCTTAGCTCTGATAAGATAATTATAGTGGGCGATTTTAACATCCACACAGATGCTGAGAATGACAGCCTCAACACTGCATTTAATCTATTATTAGACTCTATCGGCTTTGCTCAAAAAGTAAATGAGTCCACCCACCACTTTAATCATATTTTAGATCTGACTTATGGTATGGAAATAGAAGACTTAACAGTATTCCCTGAAAACTCCCTTTTGTCTGATCATTTTTTAATAACATTTACATTTACCCTGATGGACTACCCTGCAGTGGGGAATAAGTTTCATTACACTAGAAGTCTTTCAGAAAGCGCTGTAACTAGGTTTAAGGATATGATTCCTTCTTTATGTTCTCTAATGTCATATACCAACACAGAGCAGAGTAGCTACCTAAACTCTGTAAGGGAGTTAGAGTATCTTGTCAATAGTTTTACATCCTCATTGAAGACAACTTTGGATGCTGTAGCTCCTCTGAAAAAGAGAGCTTTAAATCAGAAGTGTCTGACTCCGTGGTATAACTCACAAACTCGTAGCTTAAAGCAGATAACCCGTAAGTTGGAGAGGAAATGGCGTCTCACTAATTTAGAAGATCTTCACTTAGCCTGGAAAAAGAGTTTGTTGCTCTATAAGAAAGCCCTTCGTGAAGCTAGGACATCTTTCTACTCATCACTAATTGAAGAAAATAAGAACAACCCCAGGTTTCTTTTCAGCACTGTAGCCAGGCTGACAAAGAGTCAGAGCTCTATTGAGCTGAGTATTCCATTAACTTTAACTAGTAATGACTTCATGACTTTCTTTGCTAACAAAATTTTGACTATTAGAGAAAAAATTACTCATAACCATCCCAAAGATGTATCGTTATCTTTGGCTGCTTTCAGTGATGCCGGTATTTGGTTAGACTCTTTCTCTCCGATTGTTCTGTCTGAGTTATTTTCATTAGTTACTTCATCCAAACCATCAACATGCTTATTAGACCCCATTCCTGCCAGGCTGCTCAAGGAAGTCCTACCATTATTTAATGCTTCAATCTTAAATATGATCAATCTATCTTTGTTAGTTGGTTATGTACCACAGGCCTTTAAGGTGGCAGTAATTAAACCATTACTTAAAAAGCCATCACTTGACCCAGCTATCTTAGCTAATTATAGGCCAATCTCCAACCTTCCTTTTCTCTCAAAGATTCTTGAGAGGGTAGTTGTAAAACAGCTAACTGATCACCTGCAGAGGAATGGTCTATTTGAAGAGTTTCAGTCAGGTTTTAGAATTCATCATAGTACAGAAACAGCATTAGTGAAGGTTACAAATGATCTTCTTATGGCTTCGGACAGTGGACTTATCTCTGTGCTTGTTCTGTTGGACCTCAGTGCTGCTTTTGATACTGTTGACCATAAAATTTTATTACAGAGATTAGAGCATGTCATAGGTATTAAAGGCATTGCGCTGCGGTGGTTTGAATCATATTTGTCTAATAGATTACAGTTTGTTCATGTAAATGGGGAATCTTCTTCACAGACTAAAGTTAATTATGGAGTTCCACAAGGTTCTGTGCTAGGACCAATTTTATTCACTTTATACATGCTTCCCTTGGGCAGTATTATTAGACGGTATTGCTTAAATTTTCATTGTTACGCAGATGATACCCAGCTTTATCTATCCATGAAGCCAGAGGATACACACCAATTAGCTAAACTGCAGGATTGTCTTACAGACATAAAGACATGGATGACCTCTAATTTCCTGCTTTTAAACTCAGATAAAACTGAAGTTATTGTACTTGGCCCCACAAATCTTAGAAGCATGGTGTCTAACCAGATCGTTACTCTGGATGGCATTTCCCTGATCTCTAGTAATACTGTGAGAAATCTTGGAGTTATTTTTGATCAGGATATGTCATTCAAAGCGCATATTAAACAAATATGTAGGACTGCCTTTTTGCATTTACGCAATATCTCTAAAATCAGAAAGGTCTTGTCTCAGAGTGATGCTGAAAAATTAATTCATGCATTTATTTCCTCTAGGCTGGACTATTGTAATTCATTATTATCAGGTTGTCCTAAAAGTTCCCTAAAAAGCCTTCAGTTGGTTCAGAATGCTGCAGCTAGAGTACTGACGGGGACTAGCAGGAGAGAGCATATCTCACCCGTGTTGGCCTCCCTTCATTGGCTTCCTGTTAATGCTAGAATAGAATTTAAAATTCTTCTTCTTACTTATAAGGTTTTGAATAATCAGGTCCCATCTTATCTTAGGGACCTCGTAGTACCATATTACCCCATTAGAGCGCTTCGCTCTCAGACTGCGGGCTTACTTGTAGTTCCTAGGGTTTGTAAGAGTAGAATGGGAGGCAGAGCCTTCAGCTTTCAGGCTCCTCTCCTGTGGAACCAGCTCCCAATTCAGATCAGGGAGACAGATACCCTCTCTACTTTTAAGATTAGGCTTAAAACTTTTCTTTTCGCTAAGGCTTATAGTTAGGGCTGGATCGGGTGACCCTGGACCATCCCTTGGTTATGTTGCTTTAGACGTAGACTGTGGGGGGGTTCCCATGATGCACTGTTTCTTTCTCTTTTTGCTCCGTATGCATCACTCTGCATTTAATCATTAGTGATCGATCTCTTTTTCCTGGTTCTTTCCCTCAGCCCCAACCAGTCTCAGCAGAAGACTGCCCCTCCCTGAGCCTGGTTCTGCTGGAGGTTTCTTCCTGTTAAAAGGGAGTTTTTCCTTCCCACTGTGGCCAAGTGCTTGCTCATAGGCGGTCGTTTTGACCGTTGGGGTTTTTCATAATTATAATTATTGTATGGCCCTATTGTAGCGCCTTGGGGCAACTGTTTGTTGTGATTTGGCGCTATATAAGAAAAAAGATTGATTGATTGATATTGTTCTGCAAGCCACTTTTAATTACAAATTCATCAGCACATGCCTGAGTTTTCATTATCCTTCATTTGTTTGGCATTTTTTGTTGAAAATTTAGCAGGTGAACACCGGGTGTGTTTAAAACAATATTGTGGCGCTCTTAATTCATAATGTGAAGTAAAACAGAGCATGCCATGTAAAAGAAACAGTTTTATTTTTGCTTAATAAACTGTACTATGTAGTCAAGACTATTTCTATTTAGTTTCTTTTGTCTGTATTAGCATATTTGATATTGGAGTAATCCAGAAGTAATTGAAAGTAATCAAATTACATTACTTTAATATTATGGTACTTGGATTATGTTATTGATTACATTTTTCAACAGGTAACTAGTAACTGTATCGGAATACATTTTTAAAGTAACCCTCCCAACCCTGCTGATCCATGTATAGAAACTAAATCTTCCGAGATAGATTGTGAGGCTGGAGCTGTATGCATGCTGTCTCTTTTTCACACTTTTTTTTTAAACTGCAGTCATGCTAAGATCTAAGCTGTGTTGTGGTGGTGTGGCTAGTAAGAGATCTTGCGACTATGAAGCTATGCTGCAACACTGCCAGATACAGTCAGTGGTGGGCACTGTTCAGATAATTCGATAACTGCTAATTATCAATGCTAATGTTTTTGTTAGCGGATTAGCTTTTCAGATAAGTTTTAAAACCATCATCAGACCAATTATCTTCCAATAAATTTAGTTCCAAGACTGCTAGCATTTTTTTTCCATAGCTAGTAACGTTAAAAAACATCTATAATCCCTTTTGCTCCTGTCTGCTAGGTATTTTGCAGCAGTGAGGTAGCTAAAAGGAGCTGAGCTCAACTCTGCCCCAGCACAAGGAGCCTGTCTGCTAGATTGCCGTAAAAAAAAAAAAAAAAAAAAAAAAATCCTTAACATCATACAGTGGTCCAGCCATGAGGCAGAGGTCTTGAAATGGGAAGCAGATTTGACTTATGGGGTTGATTTATAAATCAAATTATTCCGGATAGAATAACTACATTAATGTAAACTCTTAAAATGTACAAAGTGAACATATAACACATACCTGTTAATTTTAAAATAATGCACTAATTCTGAAGATTCACACACATATGCCCAAAGGGATTATGGGTAAACTTAGCTCTGCTCATACTGATTGGTTGACTAATTCATTCCATGTAAAAACCAACACAAGTGAATCAAATGAATGTGTGTGTTGGTGTTTACAAATAAATGTGTTTTTATAAATTATGTAATTTTTTTCATTTGTGACAAAAGGCATTTGCAAAACTGAGAAGTCTGTTAAATTGTGATTCAGGTCAACAACCATGTGATATAACCAGCATCAAAATGCATAGAACACTGCCATCTACTGGCGACCGGTTATATCACAGTGTTGTCAACCTGAATCACCTGGTTCACATGGCAGGAGTTTCAAATTATCTGTAGGTTTCCAAAACTTGAGAGACCACACACGTGGAGATAAAAAAAAATCATAGATCTGACAGTTTTGGTAGTTGATATTAAATGTGACTTCAGAGTAAACAAATGGAGATAGTTTGTGGACTATTTACAACGGAGGAAAAAAACAATACAAAAAGAAAAGGCATTCTTGAAAGGAGTGGAGACAGCATGATCACCGGACTTTCTGGTAAGCTGTTTTGATTTTAGATTTCGTTCCATGCATCCATCACCTCGCTTTCTGATTGGCTGCACATCGCATTCAGCAGGCTGCGTGCTCGTTTGTGGTCGGAGGACACCACACACGCTGCGATATCAGGCCAAGACAATCCATCAAGTTGAATATCCCCGATTTGCGATCGGAGCGCTCCTGACATCCTTCTGAGCAGATCACAGCGCTCTTAACACACCACACACGGCAGGAATATCTGATAAGATTATCTTTAGCACCGTCACGATTGTCGGGGCGTCCTTAATTTTGTCGGAAGGGGAAGATCGGGTCCAATATCAGTCTAATTATCTTGCCGTGTGAACCAGGCTTAACAGATCCGTTGTTATGATGCCTCACAGAGCGACTGATTGATCCGTTGTTATGACACCGCACGGAGCCGCAAGCCGATCGGATGTTATGACACCACACGGAGCGACTGATTGATCAGTTGTTATGACACTGCATGGCGCGGGTGATTGATCCTTTGTTATGATACTGCACGGAGCGACTGATTGATCCTTTGTTATGACACTGCACGGAGCGACTGATTGATGGGTTGTTATGAGACCACACTGCAAAGTTCAATGACCAAAATACCAACATTCTGGGGCACAATGAATATGTTTTCACTATTATTTGATTTCTTTGTGCGACTGACATTGTTATTCAAGCATTCAAAAGGCTATTCCTATTGCCACACAACTCCAACCACACACAAAAAAGTTTTTGACAGTTCTTGTTATTGAAAGAAACCGCATCTCCCTAACTGGATAGAATTGTGACGTCATCACGCATGCGCTTAGGCGCTGTCTAGCGAGATCCTGAAAATCCTCCATTACAATTTAACAGACTTTTCGGCTTTACAAATGCCTGTTTTTCACAAATGAAAAAAATTACATATTTTACAAAAGCACATTTATTGTAAACACAAACACGTTAGATTGATTCACTTGTGTTGGTTTTAACATAAAATGAATTAGTCAACCACTCAGTATGAGCGGAGGCTACGTGTACCCATAATCCCTCTGGGCATCTGTGTGTTAATGTTCAAATCTTCAGAATTAGTGCATTATTTTAAAATGAACAGATATGTGTTATATATGACTTTGTACATTTTAAGAGTTTACATTAATGTAGTTATTCATCCGGATTAATTTGATTTATAAATCAAAACCATAAGTAAAACCTGCTTTCATTTTCAAGACCTCCGCCTCATGGCTGGACCACTGTATGCTGTCAAGGTAAATGATGCTTCCTTACAGCAGTGGGCAGGGTGCACAAAGACAGAAACACTGCTTCATTGGCTGTGTTTGGGTTTGTGCTTGCCTTTGATTCTATTTGAAGCTTTGGTGGTGTTTAAACTCAAAATCGGCTTGTTAGAGTGTACAGGAGACAGAATTGAAAGTTATTGTTAGCAGTAGCTTCCGATACATTTTTAGGTAGTTTATTGGTTTAGCATTATAAAAGATAACTTTTCGGTTAGCTGATTAGCAGTTACTGAAGCTAACTTTTTGGTTAGCTGTGCCCACCACTGGATATAGCTGATGATTTCCAGACCCAAGGCTGTTCAGAAACCTTCAGACTACAAAATAAAATTAAAAACCTTTTGATCCAGTGAATGCATGGACTTGTAATGCATGCACAAATCCATTTAAAATACTTGACCGTGTCAGATTAAAACAACAATCACAATGTTATTGTAGATGATATATATTGCACACCCCAATCAAAACCAGCTCTAAAGTCCAGAGCAGAGTTGTTGGGATATTTATATTCACCACATTCAGATGTACCTCACATAAACAGATTCACATTGCTTATACACACAGCTTGTCTACACAATGTAACTTTACTGAAAACAACTACAAAATGAAATAAAATCAACACTAATGGGGAAACTTAGCCTTACTGCTCCACTGTTTCACCTTCAGAAAACCTATCGGTGGCATCACTAAGGCCTAATGTTCTAATCTTCAGTGGATTTGAATTTCAGGCTCTCATTTTGCAAATAAATCATTAGTTCTTTATCACAGTCTAATTTAAGTGTGTTTGCATTAAGTGTCTGTGCCTTCCTATGTGCACAGAACGCATGTGCCATAGATGCACAATGTGAGGCTGTCTAATTCTCGCACATCTCAATATAAGTAAATTCATTCTCTAACACATTAACCAAAACCCTTTTCTGCTATGTTCTTCTGTTCTATCAGACTTATTCCAAAACTTGGATTTCCCCACACACAACGTGTTAAAACCTGGTTCAGCGGTAATAGCTGAAGATTTGTGGTTTTGTGGAGAAAATTTGCCCATTTTCCATAAGGATCCAGCTCCTTTAATTATGATTATTTTGGGAATGCCAGAGTGCCATCAGAACCATAGGAGCTGCCCTGAAACCAAACAATTGTACCACAGTGTAACATAAACACACAACTGCTTCTCCAACATTCTCGTGGTCATCACAACTGGCTTGAATTAAAATGTGACCCAACAACATAAAACATTGTCAGACATTTGTAGAGTTGTTGTGCCGAAATTGGGAACATGTGTTCTTTGTTCAATACTCCATAACGTGATTGTCTTTTGTCTGCTTGCCTGAAACTAATTTGAAACCATTTGGCTGAAGATAATGGCAGTGCGGTACAGTTTGGTGTACTGTGTGTGTAATTGGTGTCAAATGGTGAAATGTTCCTTCCTCAAGAACTTGAGTGTTGTACTTGATACTGCTCCTTTCCAAAGTATAAATGAGGCCTAATATAGCGGTAAATGGTTAACTTTATCTGTGAAACTGCTGATTTTGAGAAGGATGTTAAATTATTATTGTGGAATTGTAGTAATTTTCCGACTGTTCATTTGGATGCCTTGACTTAGAGAAATTGCTTTTCAGTGCATGTTTTGCATATTGTATCTCCAGTTATACAGCTTTGTGATGAAGTGGTACAGAGGAGGGTTTTCTTTCACCAAAACAAATCTAGGCTTGCATCTCAGATGTGCCTTCTGGCAAACTGTAGCTGAACTTTTCAGGTCTTTGTAATCAAACCCTCCTCTGTACCACTTCATCATACAGCTGTATAACTGGAGATACAAAATGCAAAACATGCACTCTGCACAATTTCTACAGTCGCAGCCACAGAAGCCTGTAACTTCTTCTGGGTTGTCTGGGTGTCTTGGTGGCTTTCCTCACTCTTCTTCTTGCACAGTCACTCAATTATTGAGAACTGTCTACGCCACACAGATTTAACATACGGTGCCATACTGTTTGTATTTCTTAAAAACTGACATAAATAAAGTTCAAGGCATATTCAGTGACTTGGAAATGTTCATGTATCCATCTCCTGACTTGTCTGAAGAAAACTGGCAATTAAACTGATTATTTACAGGTATTATAACAAAGGGCTGATTACTTATGCAATCAATCATCCTGGCTTTTATATTTTTAATTAATTTATATCAAGTTGTAGAGATTTACTTTCAGTTTGAGTCTGAGGAAGATAATTTTAGAATTTTTTATTTTGAGAAGCCTGATTTACTTTTTGTATTTGAAATGCCATAAACAAATTAAAATGCGTGAAACACCAAGGGGCTGAATACTTTTGCAAACCACTGTACAGTAGTGTTCAGAATAATAGTAGTGCTATGTGACTAAAAAGATTAATCCAGGTTTTGAGTAAATTTCTTATTGTTACATGGGAAACAAGGTACCAGTAGATTCAGTAGATTCTCACAAATCCAACAAGACCAAGCATTCATGATATGCACACTCTTAAGGGTATGAAACTGGGCTATTAGTAAAAAAAAAAAGTAGAAAAGGGGTGTTCACAATAATAGTAGCATCTGCTGTTGACGCTACAAACTCAAAACTATTATGTTCAAACTGCTTTTTTAGCAATCCTGTGAATCACTAAACTAGTATTTAGTTGTATAACCACAGTTTTTCATGATTTCTTCACATCTGCGAGGCATTAATTTTGTTGGTTTGGAACCAAGATTTTGCTTGCTTACTAGTGTGCTAGGGGTCACTGTCTTGTTGAAACACCCATTTCAAGGGCATGTCCTCTTCAGCATAAGGCAACATGACCTCTTTAAGTATTTTGACATACTGATCCATGATACCTGGTATGCGATATATAGGCCCAACACCATAGTAGGAGAAACATGCCCATATCATGATGCTTGCACCACCATGCTTCACTGTCTTCACTGTGAACTGTGGCTTGAATTCAGAGTTTGGGGGTCGTCTCACAAACTGTCTGTGGCCCTTAGACCCAAAAAGAACAATTTTACTCTCATCAGTCCACAAAATATTCCTCCATTTCTCTTTAGGCCAGTTGATGTGTTCTTTGGCAAATTGTAACCTCTTCTGCATGTCTTTTATTTAACAGAGGGACTTTGTGGGGGATTCTTGCAAATAAATTAGCTTCACACAGGCGTCTTCTAACTGTCACAGTACTTACAGGTAACTCCAGACTGTCTTTGATCATCCTGGAGCTGATCAATGGGTGAGCCTTTGCCATTCTGGTTATTCTTCTATCCATTTTGATGGTTGTTTTCCATTTTCTTCCACGCGTCTCTGTTTTTTTTTTTTTTTTGTCCATTTTAAAGCATTGCCGATCATTGTAGATGAACAGCCTATAATTTCTTGCACCTGCGTATAGGTTTTCCCCTCTCCAATCAACTTTTTAATCAAACTACACTGTTCTTCTGAACAATGTCTTGAACGTCCCATTTTCCTCAGGCTTTCAAAGAGAAAAGCATGTTCAACAGGTGCCGGCTTCATCCTTAAATAGGGGACACCTGATTCACACCTGTTTGTTCCACAAAATTGACAAACTCACTGACTGAATGCCACACTACTATTATTGTGAACAGCCCTTTTCTACTTTTTTTTTTACTAATAGCCCAAATTCATAACCTTAAGAGTGTGCATATCATGAATGCTTGGTCTTGTTGGATTTGTGAGAATCTATTGAATCTACTGGTACCTTGTTTCCCATGTAACAATAAGAAATACGAGGTCTCTTAGATAATAAACCGACCCTTTTATTTTTTTTTAACTATATGGATTTGAATGACATGCGATTACACCAATCATGCTTGAACCCTCGTGCGCATGCGTGAGTTTTTTCACGCGTGTCGGTGACATCATTTTCCTGTGGGCAGGCCTTGAGTGAGATGTGGTCCCGCCCTCTCGGCTGAATTCCTTTGTTTCACACGCTGCTCGAGACGGCACACGTTGCTTTATCATCATTTTTTCTGGACCTGTGAGGAATATCCGAGTGGACACTATTCGAGAAATTAAGCTGGTTTTCGGTGAAAAGTTTAATGGCTGATGAGAGATTATGGGGTGTTTCTGTCGGTGTAAGGACTTCCCACGGAGCGGGACGTCCTGCAGCGCTTCCAGGCGCCGTCGTCGGCCTGTTTTGACCTGAAAACATCCTAATTTAAGGCTTAATTCACCCAGGACATCGTGAGAGAACAGAGAAGATTCAGAAGAGGCCGGCATGAGTACTTTATGCGGACATTCCACTGTTTAAGGACATTTTTTAATGAAAGACGTGCGTGCAAATTCGCCGAGTCGTTTCTGTGACGACTCTGCAAATCTGTGTGCGCCGCGACAGGAAAAACACCTCTGTGTTGAAAACCATTTGTAAAATTCAGGCGGCTTTTGATGGCTTTCAACAAGTGAGTAATTGTTTAACAGCTTGGGCATGTTCCAACTTGCCCGTTAAGGTTTCCAGCGGAGGTGTTTTTCCTGTCGCGGCCCCCCGCGGTCGGGTCCGGCCCGACATGCGACTCTGCCCGCACATTCTTTCATTACAAAATGTCCGTTAACAATGGAATGTCCGAATAAACTCCTCATGCCGACTTCTTCTGAAAGTTCTCTGTTCTCTGACGACTTACTGGGTCAACAGAGCATGAAATGTGGAAGTTTTCAACTTGAAATGGTGAGACGCTGCCACCTCGAAGCGCAGATCGCTGTCAGGCGCCGTGGGCCGTCCTTACGGCGACACTACCAGACCAAAATCTCTCATCAGCCGTTAAAATTTTTACCGAAAACCAGCTGAATTTATCGAATGGTGTCCACTCAGTTGTGCCTTACAGTTTTGAAAAAATTTTGATCAAACAAAGCAGCAGTCTCTGAGCCATTCCTAAACAATGAAAAAAACGACGAGAGGGTGGGCCACTCCTCACTCAAAGACTGCCCACAGGCGAATGACGTAACCGACAGGTGTGAAAAAACTCTCGCATGCCCACGAGGGTTCAAGCATGTCTGATGTAATCACACGTGATTCAAATCCATATGGTTTTTGAAAAAAATAATAAGGTCGGATACTTTTCTAATAGACCTCGTATACTCAAAACATGGATTAATCTTTTTAGTCACATAGCACTACTATTATTCTGAACACTATTGTATATCCTTATGAATTTTTTACTCAAGATTCATATCCTGATATGGATCAGGAGCAGTGGCCAAGTGTTTAGTGCACTTGGTTTCAGTGTGGAAGATTCTCGGTTCAAATCCCACCCCTGTCATATTTCTCCATGTAATGTAGAGTTGCGTCAGGAAGGGCATCCGGCGTAAAGCATCTGCCAATTCAACATGCTATATACATTATATAACATGCCATATACATCTCCATATACATTTCTACACACTTTACTTTTTCTTGTTCCCCCTTTTAATATTATTATATTTAAGTAAATATTGGAGGAGTGGGGTACAATTAGTTATACCTAACAGCTAACGTTAGCTTATCTAGCCGGCCTTAGCACCGTTCCTTGTAGCTTACAAAATAGTTGGTTCCTTTGTGTTTGATAACAGTCTTCTCCTGTGATGTCTTATCCTTCTTTTGTCTTATTACTTATTATATATACCTTTTTCTTGAGCTGCTTGGGTGGGTAGGGAGAGTTCCCATGGGATAAAAAAGCTTTTTAACCTACCATCCTTGGTTCTCAAGATGATGCACCTACTCTACTCTTTTCTACTCTCCTCTTTTCTACTCTCCTATTTTACTCTTCCTTTTTAGATATTTAGATATACCTTTGTATACTGGCATAGTTCCACCTTAGAATTGGAATATAATATATAAGCTATACCTTACTGAATTTTCATGCAGATCCATCACGGATTTGCTGTGGCGACCCTGAGTAAAAACAAGGGATGGGCCAAAGGGTCTCTCTCTCATTCATATCCTGATAGGCAAGAACGTTTTCAATTTTCAAGGTCAAAGTCAGAAGAAATGTTGTGAAAGTGTAGGAACACGGACCCACAACAGGGGGCGCAATGAACGGACAATGGAGAGAGTAAATAACAAGATTTACTACTGAAACAAGCACGAGTAATACAACAAACACAATTTGGGGTCGAATCCGCTGGTGTCGTGTGGGCAGGCTCGAAGGTAGGAGACGTCTGTCTCAGTCGAACCGGAACCACCCAGATCTCCTCTGCCACCGAACCCTGGAAATACTGGAACTGCCAAGTCCCGAATTCCCAGGTGGCCACTGCGTCCGCTCGTCGGATCCGGTACTGCTGGCAGGAGAGAGCAACAACACACAGGAGTGGATGAACGCACCCAGTAACAGAGAGGGGAGAAGCCGCCTCCACCTCTTGGCAAAGTGTAGCAGGAAGGTGAGTACTTATCCAAAGAATGAGGTTTTCAGTAGTCACCAGTCCTGAAAAAGGTTTTAACAGTCTTAGCTGATGATGCAATGTATAACTGCAGAGAATACTACCTTGGTCTTAGGCGATATCTCGGCACTGAGGTGGAGACGCCGTCCTCCTGATATACCTTGGTGCTGAGTAGAACAGCTGTGTCTGGTGATGGGTGACAGCTGTCACCCAGGCTACTCCCATGATGCGGCAGCGCCCTCTGGTGCCTGGAGCCCGCACTCCAGGCAGGGCGCCCTCTGGTGGTGGTGGGCCAGCAGTACCTCCTCTTCAGCGGCCCACACAACAAGAAAATCTTGGAAAAAAGCTTTATCTTTAACATTGAAGGAATTTTCAAAAATTCATAACTCTGTCAAAAAAGATCAAATTTCTTTCATATTTGAGAGTATTATGTAGGATGGTATCCTTTATCAACAAAGTTTGATGGATCTGATATGGATTGTGGATTTTCTGGACATTTGAATTTAATATTCAAAGCTCATTTGGTGTATATTTTGCATTATATCTCAATCAAAAGTGCCTCAGTCACTCTCATTTTTCTGTTATGAATTTACCTACACCACCAAAATTGGATGCAGGTTCCAATTTTAGGTTTGTCTATCTTCCAGTTATCAGTTGGAAACCAAGTGCCAAAAAGCAATGACAAATTGTGCATAACAGAGATAATCAATGTTCTGTGAGAATTATCTAGGCTAAAAAAAAAAAGAATTTAGAAACCGAAAAAGTTGGGAAAAAAATGACAACACTACAAATAAAACAAACAAACAAACAAAAAAATTTTGATGCAAATGCATGAACTAAACATAGTCCTGACATTTGATCAAATCTAATTTAGCTTATGAAAAGCTACTTCAGGACTTTGTCCTTGAAAATTTTTCCTAGGTAAAAATTTGTGGAATTGCAACCTCGTGTTGCTGGAGGTTTGCACTCTAAGAGTGCGGTGCTGTAGTTAAGCATGTTGTGATTATCTTCAATGCAGTTTTTTTCCCCCAGGTATCCATCCTTCATATGTTGTTTGGTTTTGCTTTGTATGTTGAGCCTCACCAAAGAGGATTTTCGGTTATGACAAAGTTTTCTGACTGTGATTCTGATCACATTGTCAGAGATGATTTTTGCACATACTGCATACTTTTATGTGTTATATTTCTGATGGTTACTTTTTCCTTTTGCAGTATTGCATATTTGTATGACGTAATCAACACAGTGAAGAATTTATTGGTAGTATAGACACAAAAACAAATTGTGCTATATTGCACCAAAAGTGGTTTCCCTATGATTACAAGCCAAAGAACCACTTTTAATGCTATTTATTTTAATGCTATTTAGCTTCATTTGTTTTGTGTATAACCACAAAAGCAACTTTTTAACTAGTTGGGTTTTTCCAGCACTTCTTTTAAATTGAAACACTTTAAAAAGTGGGTCTGGATCAAGCGGCAGCAGCCAGTGGTGAAAAATGAAACATGAAGTGGCAAATGTTTAAATTCCTTGGATAGTCACTTGAGGCTGGCTCCAAAGGAGAGTCACTCAGTATAGACTCTCATGTTAAAGTCTCAATTCTTAGAGCAGAAATACAACCCCAATTCCAATAAAGTTGGGACGTTGTGTAAAATGTAAATAAAAATAGAATACAATGATTTGCAAATCCTCTTCAACCTATATTCAATTGAATACACCACAAAGAAAATATATTTAATGTTCAAACTGATAAACTTGATTGTTTTTGTGCAAATATTTGCTCATTTTGAAATGGATGCCTGCACCACGTTTCAAAAAAGCTGGGACAGTGGTATGTTTACCATTGATTTACATCACCTTTCCTTCTAACAACACTCAATAAGCGTTTGGGAACTGAGGACACTAATTGTGAGTGTCATGATTGGGTATAAAAGGAGCATCTCCAAAAGGCTCAGCCATTCACAAGCAAGATGCGAGGATCATCACTTTGGCCCAATCTCAGTTCTCTTTTGTACCCCTTCTCTTCCCCTTAGCCCTGCCCCTACCCCTTTAAAACAAGGGGTAAGGCGAAAGGGTATGCTTCTGGCCCTATGAATTGAGACACCCCACCGCCTTGGGTTGGGGGACTGCCCGTCTCATGAGTTTGACGCCATCATGTTAAAGTGCCGTCTTCACTGTTTGTCAACATGGCAACCGAAGTGCAACTTGTTGCAGTAGCCTGGTTCCTCTTTTATTTTCTCACCTTTCTGCGTCAATGCGAAGAAATAGGAGACGCAGATTTCTTCGATGCATTGCAATCATGTTGAAGAATTTTGTGGTATTAATAATTAATTTAATTAATTAGTTATTAATTAAGCAATAATTAATTAATTAATAATAAGTAATAATTGATTAATTAGTTAATATTGACTACTACTAATAATAATAGTAATAATATTGTTAATGAATTAATAAATAATTAATTGATTAGTAATAATTAATTAATTTGTAATTAAAAGAAATAAACACTTGAAATATATCAGTCTGTGGAATGAATGTATACATTATACAAGTTTCACTTTTTGAATGGAATTACTGAAATAAATCAACTTTTTCATGAGATTCTAATTATATGACCAGCACCTGTATGTATGTTATGGGCTGCATCTAGTTCTGTTAACCTTTCTCCCATTTTTTGCATCCAGCCCTATTTCCTTTAGAAATTTCCTTGACAAAAATAATAGCAGTCTATTAGGATGTCGGGTTATGTGTTACACATATACGTGTGTGTGTATATATTTTCCAACTTACTCCCATTGGTCTTTAGCTGACTGCTTAGAATGCGGAAACTTCTCATTTTCTGCCCAAAAGTGAATTAGGAGATGAGTGTACTCAGGGCTCCCTATTTGTTTACAAAATACACATGCGTTACAGACCTTGAAATCCAACAGCAGGGATCGCTATTATCCAAAGATTTATGAATATACAAATTAACGTGCTTATCTTTTATCATGATTTTCTCCATTGTGAGATATAAAAGTGTCTTATCGTAGCGTTCGTGTGTATGTGCATTATAACGCCTCAGCACACAAGCGAAGTTACAATATTCTTCAGAACGACAATATACACAACATGCATCCAGCAGCATACACGTTGCTGCCATAGGCAATTGGCTGTGAAGTTTTTTGGCAAGTTATAACTTTCTAAACAGTGTAATTTGTAATAAAAGCCACTTACATTTGTGCAACTCTTTCGGCACCACGTTTGTTTCTGTGGAGACAGCGGTAAGCTCCTCCTATTCCTCTAAACGGAGTGTGCATCCAGATTCCCTCCGTTTGAAGGGGTTTGTAGCCCTCCACCTACCCCTCCTCCTCACTCCAAAAAGAGAATTGGGACACCCTTCTGTCTCTCGTGCCCACGCAAAACGGAGGGAAGGGCAGAGGGGTAGAATTGAGATTCAGTCATTGTGAACAACTGCATGAAAAAATAGTCCAACAGTTTAAGAACAACATTTCTCAATGTTCAGTTGCAAGGAATTTAGGGATTCCATCATCTACAGTCCATAATATAATCAGAAGATTCAGAGAATCTGGAGAACTTTCTACACGTAAGCGGCAAGGCGGATACCCAACATTGAATGCCTGTGACCTTCGATCCCTCAGGCGGCACTGCATTAAAAACCAACATCATTGTGTAAAGGATCTTACCGCATGGGCTCAGGAACACTTCAGAAAACCATTGTCAGTTAACACAGTTCGTTGCTACATCTACAAGTGCAAGTTAAAACTCTACCATGCAAAGCGAAAGCCATACATCAGCAACATCCAGAAACGCTGCTGCCTTCTCTGGGCCCGAGCTCATTTGAAATGGACAGACGCAAAATGGAAAAGTGTGCTGTGGTCTGATGAGTCCACATTTCAAAATGTTTTTGGAAATCATGGACGTCGTGTCCTCCGGACAAAAGAGGAATATGACCATCCAGATTGTTACCAGCGCAAAGTTCAAAAGCCAGCATCTGTGATAGTATGGGGGTGTGTTCGTACCCATGGAATGGGCAACTTACACATCTGTGATGGCACCATCAATGCTGAAAGGTACATCCAGGTTTTGGAGCAACACATACTGCCATCTAAGCAACGTCTTTTTCAGGGACATCCCTGTTTATTTCAGCAAGACAATGCCAAGCCACATTCTGCACGTGTTACAACAGTGTGGCTTCGTAGTAAAAGAGTGCAGGTACTAGACTGGCCTGCCTGCAGTCCAGACCTGTCACCCATTGAAAATGTGAGGCACATGAAGCGAAAAATAATACTTTCTGGATGCACTGCAAATACAGCAATGGATGTTGACAAATGAAATTAAGGTGACTACACAAAATATGAAATATACTGTATGCAAAGAAATAAAAGATAAAAGTTTTTTACATTTGCATTTTCTGCATCATTCCAACTTTTTCTGATTTATGGTTGAATTATCACTATTAATTGTGCACTCTCTGGGCACCTTTTCAGTTCCTTCTTGCACTAATACTTGGCTCTGTTATTTTGTCAGACAGATATGAATAATTTAGTTCACAAATTGTCTCATGATTCAGTGATGAGTAAGTGTTACTCTGCAGAGAAAGTTGTTCTTTAGATACATGTCAAGAGAGGGAGGAAACCTGATGAGGCATCCTAAATATCCCTGCTCTGTGTGTGTGTGTGTGTGTGTGTGTGTGTGTGTGTGTGTGTGTGTGTGTGTGTGTGTGTGTGTGTGTGTGTGTGTGTGTGTGTGTGTGTGTGTATTTTCATGCATGAGTGATAATACAGAGAATTTATAGTGTGCACTTGAAAACAAATCCTTACTTCTGTATGTAAGACTTTTAAGTAGCAGTTTGAAGAAAAAAACTTAGTGGATATAATGGTTAGCTGTTTTTATTTTTTGGGGGGGAGGGGTTGGGGGAGGGGGGGTTGACCATCTCAGATTATCCGCAGTTTGGTTATTATTTTTATATGTTCTTAATGTGTTTTTGTGGTTTGGTTATTGTACACAGACTTGAGTTTTATTACAGCAAACTGCAATTGTTTTATGTCTCTCCTTGATTATAGTGAGGATGATACGTTTATTAACATTCAGCTAATAGTCATAAAAAGCAGCAATGGCTAAGAACCTCAGAATTATAACTTGGAATGTAAACGGTTTGTCCAATCCTGTTAAAAGGAAAAAATGCTTGAGTTATTTAAATTCTCAAAAGGTGGATATTGCATATCTCCAGGAAGTGCACATGACAGATAAAGAAGTGGTGAAACTTAAAGGCATGTGGGTAGGTCATGTTTTTCACAGTTGTTTTAATAGAAACGAGGTGTGGTCATCTTGGTACATAGGAAGTTAAAATTTGAGAAATTAAATCAACACAAGGATGAGGAAGGCAGGTTTATTTGCATTGAAGCAAGGATTAATGGAAGCAGGGTTGATCTATATAACATATATGCACCAACATGGAAGATAGCACTTTTTTTTCACAAAACTAATAGTATACTGGGAGCACTGGCGGGGAAAAATTAATATTAGGAGGCGACTTTAACCAGGTTCAGGATGGTATATTGGATAAATCAAATTCTACAAAGCGGGTCCCTAAGGACAGGCAGGCAATTCATCAGCTAATTGAGGACCAAGGCTTGGTGGATATATGGTGGCTTATCAACCCTAGAGAAAAAGAATATACGTTTTTTCCCCCACAAGCACAAGTCAGCTTCAAGAATCGATTACTTTTTAATTTCAAATTGTTTGAGTGGTGCCTGTGTTGATTGTAGGATTGGGGCCATTGCACTTACAGACCATGCAACTGTGGTGCTGGACATGATGCTTGGGGAGGAGGTAGCTAGGAGCAGTAGGTGGAGACTCAATACATCTTTATTTCGAGACCCAGGATTTACTGAGATGCTGAATGTAGAAATTAAATCATTTTTCCAGATTAATACTGGATCTACAGAGAAATTTAGTACTGTGTGGGATGCTTCCTAAGCTTTTGTTCGGGGTAAAATTATTGCTTACTCAAGCAAGAAGTAAAAGGTAGATGAAGCAAAACTTATAACTTTGAAATCCTTGTTGAAAGAGAAAGAAACTCAATTGGCCACAAACTATTCTGAATCTCTATTGCGACAAGTCTGCAAATTAAAATTAGATTTAAATGAAATTTATAATAAGAAAGCAGAATATGCACTCTTTAGAACAAAGGCACATTTTTTTTTGAGAATGGGGAAAAGGCTAGTAAGTTATTGGCAAGACAACTGAAACAGCAAGAGGCATCTTATGTGATTCCTGGGATTCGAAATGAACAAGGGGAGGTAATAACAAAACCACATGAAATTAATCACAGATTCCAAAGATTTTACTCAAACCTATATTCTTCGGACACAGCACTAGATAACCAAAAGTGGAAGATTTTTTAGCTCAGCTTGATTTACCTCAACTCTCCTCACAACAGGCTGGAGCAATAGATGCAGCAATAACTGAAGCAGAAGTTAGGTCAGCAATACGGGCCATGAAAGTGGGAAAGTCTCCAGGAGTTGATGGATTCCCAATAGAATATTATAAACACAATGTAGATTTTTTGGCCCCGATATTAACAGAACTCTACAGTGAGGCGGTATCATTGTAATGTCTTCCGGAAACCTTTCATGAAGCCCTCATAACATTAATTCTTAAGAAAGATAAAGACCCATTAGATCCTGGCAGTTTTTGTCCAGTCAGCCTAATTAATGTAGATTGTAAAATTCTTACAAAAATATTAGCCATGAGACTGGAAAGCGTTTTACCCTGCCTTATTCATTCTGATCAAGTAGGTTTTGTTAAAGGGAGGTCCTCTTCTGATAACCTAAGGAGGTTACTTCACTTGTTTTGGCAAAGTCATGAGAAAGACATTCCGGTGGCTGCCTTCTCCCTTGATGCAGAGAAGGTGTTTGATAGAGTCGAATGGAGGTTTTTGTTCTGTGTGCTAGAAAAATTTGAATTTGGGAAGGCTTTTTTGAATTGGATTAAAATAATTTACGCAAAACCAAGTGCAGCTGTGCTCATGAATGGCCTGATTTCACCCTTTTTCAGGCTCTTTAGGGGAACTAAGCAGGGCGATCCTATCTCCCCAATTTTATTCATATTAAGTATTGAGCCATTAGCTGCCTCAATACGAAAGGAGACAAACATTAAAGGGGCTGTCGCAGGCGGTAAAGAACACAAACTTTTTCTTTATGCTGACGATATATTGTGTTTGGTGTCAGATCCTGCGGCCTCTACTCAGGCTCTTCGTGATAAGGTTGATTTTTTTCTACAGTATCTGGCTATAAGGTTAATTGGCATAAATCAGAGGCTATGGCTGTGTCCAAAGTATGCCAACCAGCTATGGTCAGTGCAGGTAATTTTAAGTGGCTTACAATAGGCATGAAATATCTGGGTGTGAAATTATGTGCTAACTTACTAGAAATAATGCCAGTCAATACGACTTCTCTCCTCACTAGGATTAGGAATAGTCTGGAAAAGTGGAAAATGCTGAATTTAACCCTTTTGGGGAAGATTAACACTATAAAAATTATTGCACTGCAATTCAATTATTTGTCAATGATGCTTCCAATTTCAATATCTGGAGAATATTCTAGGCAATGCAATGAAATGGTAACAGATTATCTATGGAATGGCAAAAAACCAAGGATAAAACTACAGAAGTTGTATATAATAAGAAGGGATGGCGGGTTGTCGCTGCTAAATGTGGAACTGTACAACATTGCCTTTGAGATGAGCAAACTGGTGAATCATTGTAAAAGGGGGGGGTACCGGATGGGTAGCTATTGAGCAGGAGAATACCGCCCCCTTTAGTCCATTTGACATTCTGACACAAAAAAAATTCATGCAAAGGCCAAGAGCCGAATCCAATTTTGCAATATTCTAAAAATGTTTGGACTAAATTTCACAAACTTGTCAGGATTTCCCCTTATAAACAATTATATTCATCACTTTGGAACAATCCAGCAATAAAAATGGGAGGAAAGGATGTTTTTTGGGCTTCCTGGCTATAGGGGCATCAGAAGCATATCGGACCTTGTTGAGGACAAAACAGTCAAAGCTTATCTGGATTTCAAAACAGAATTTAATTTGGAAAATAAATGTGAATTTTAGAAATATCTGCAAATGAGAAGTGGTTTGAGTAAGATACTTAAGCAGATATTTGATCAGGACAGTGTTGTACAGACTTACCTTGAGTTACACCAAAAGTCTCAGGCAGCCTCTATGTTTCATAAAATAGAGTAATGTATTATAAAAGTGAGAGTCTAAGATTCGTTTGGCAGAGGGATCTGAATGAGGATATTGATAAAGAATCATGGCATATGATAATCTCTTCTGTGGGATGGTTCACAGGAGAAGCACGAGGAAAACTCACTCATTATAAGATTCTTCATAGATTTTATCATACACCTATACGACTTTTTAAAATGGGTATTCTTAAGAATCGTATGTGTTGGAAGTGTAACCGTCAAGAAGGTACTTTTATTCATGCTATGTGGGCTTGTCCTGTGGTACAACCATTTTGGAAAAGAATAATTAAAACATTTGAGGAATGGTTGGGTACACGCTTGCCTGAGTCTGCTCAACTCTGTCTGTTGGGAGACAGAACCTGTCTTCCCAATATTGCTAAAAGTAGCAGTGCTCTGGTGCTAACAGGTTTTGTTCTAGCTGCTAGAGTTATTCTCCGAAAGTGGAAAAATCCGGAGGCTCCTGTCTTTAAGGAATGGGTTAAAGCCATGACAGATATAGCTTCATAAGAACTTTTGATTGCCAAACTGCAGAATCGGAAAGAATCATACTTACAAGTCTGGGAAGTATTTAGATCTTATTTAAGGAGTTAGACAAATTTTGTTTTATGTCTGGTTAATTCGGTATACTTGTATTTTGGTATTAATGTACATCTGAAGTAGTGTTGCTGTTATGTTTAGTCTGTGCTGTTCTGTTTTTGTTTGATGTTAAAACTGAATAAATACTTTAATAACAAAAAAAAGGTAAATGGATTGCATTTATATAGCGCTTTTCCATCTGCATCAGACGCTCAAAGTGCTTTATAGTTATGCCTCACATTCACCCCGATGTCAGGGTGCTGCCAGACAAGGCGCTCACTACACACCGGGAGCAATAGGGAATTAAAGACCTTGCTCAAGGACCCTTAGTGATTTTCCAGTCCAAGGACCTTCTGGTCTCAAGCCCAACACCTTAACCACTAGACCATCACCTTCCAAAAAAAAAAAAAAGAATAAGAAGAAATCACATGTACATAAGTATTCACAGCCTGTTTCCACTGATCACCCTCAATACGTTGCTCTTGTTTTTAATAAACTTGCAAAAAAAATAAGTCATTCATGTTGTCATTATGGGGTGGTGTGAGTAGAATTTTGTGAGGAATAAGGCCATTTTGGAATAAGGCTGTAACAGAACAAAATGTGGAAAAAGTGAAGTGCTGTGCATACTTTCCAGATGCACTGTAAGGCCTGCAATACATTAAAAACAACAAAAAATTGTTTTAAATCATCACTCTTACTCATCACACTTTTATTGAAACAAGCTGGAGATGGGTACATGTACATTTCCATGTCACCGAATATGTCTTGGGCATCATTAATATAAACCATTCAGAAATACAAACAGAATGGTACTGTACTATAAAACTGTCAAGTAGGCAGTTCTCAAAACTTGAGTCACCATCTTGGAAGGAGACTACTGAGGGGAGCCACCCATGACAGCTCTGAAAAAAAATATGGGGTTCTGTGGATGTGAGTGGAGAAGCTGGGAATGGTGCAACATTTGCCTGTTGCATCCACATTTCAAAGATCAAATCTAGGCTCACGTTTCTCATGTGCATATTGGCAAACTGCAGCTGAAATTTATTAGACTCATCAATCCTGGTGTAGACAGGACAACCTGAAGCTCAATGCCCTCAAGACAGTGGAAATGGTTGTTGACTTCAGAAAGAACCCAGTCCTGGCCAACCCCATCATCCTGTGTGCCTCCCCAGTCTCCATTGTGAAGTCCTTCCATTACCTGGGGATCGCCATCACCTAGGACCTCAAGTGGGAGCTGAACGTCAACTCACTCATCAAGAGAGCACAACAGAGGATGTACTTTCTGCAGCGGCTGAGGAAATTCAACCTGCCAAAAACAATGATGGTAAACTTCTACACTGCCATCACTGAGTCCATCATCTCTTCTTCTATCACCATCTGGTACACTGCTGCCACTGCTAAGGACACACAGCAGAGAAGGTGATCGACTGCAATCTGCCATCCCTTCAAGATCTGTACACCACTAGTGCCCTGAGGCGAGCACGGAAGATTATTGCTGACCCCTTTCACCCAGGACACAAACTTTTTGTCACCCTCCCTGTTGTGAAAGTGTAGTGACACGGACCCACAACAGGGGGCGTAAATGAATGGACAATGAAAGAGTCAAATATGAACACTTTACTGTTGTGAAAAGCACAACCAAACACAGCAGATTACAGAATATGTACAATAGTCAATTAGCTAAGGTGACGTGTGGGCAGGCTTGAGGATAGAGGACGTCTGTCCTGAGAAGAACCGGAACCACACGATTTCCTCCGCCACCGAACCTGGAGAATACTGGAGCCGCCAAATCTCGAACACCCCAGGTGGCCACTGTCTCCGCGTGTCGGATCTGGTACTGCTGGCGAGGAGCAGAGACAATCAAATGTGGGTGTGTGAACACCCAGTAACAACAACGGTGGGAATTCCACCTCCACCTCTAACACACACTCGTGCAGTGTCTGAGTAACCACTTATCTGGATATGCAGGCTGAGAAGGTTACCTCCTAAGGTAGACGATATCTCGGCAACGAGGTGGAGATGACGTCCGGTCTTTATGGAGTGGGATGATGAAGTGTAGATGGGTGACAGCTGTCAAGAGATAATGAGTGACAGCTGTCACCCCCAGCTGTGTCCGTGGTGGCAGCTCCCTCTCGTGCCTGAAGCCCGCACTTCAGGCAGGGCACCCTCTGGTGGTGGGCCAGCAGTACCTCCTCTTCTGGCGGCCCACACAACACTCTCTGGTGGATGACCGAGGTCCATCAGGACTAGAACCGCAAGACACAAAAACAGCTTATTTCCATCCGCAGCTAGACTAATAAATAATGCCAGAGACCCCCATTTACCCTGTCTCACCCCCCCCCCCCCCCCCCATTTCCACAAAGTACAGATTGGTCATCCCTTCACTGAAAGATACTGTGCATCTGCACACCAATCATATGCTTGGGTATTGATAAGATTTTATCGATATTGATGCCATGATCGATTCCTTATCAATTCCGTTATCAATACCTCCTGTGAATTTTCTATGTGCTAAAAGTAGGCTTTACAGGTTTTCTATGTCAACAACATTTTATTGAGTCTTAAAGTAAATAAATATCAAATTGGTCACTGGATCCTTGATCCCTGGACAAAATAAAATCAGTGTATGGTGGATCTTAGATCTCTGGACATAAATAGAAATAAACAAAATCTGTAGTTTTTGTCAAACGCATTTCCTTTCCGACGTTAACGACACAAATGTAACTCCATAGCCTCTGAGCTGCGCTCACATCAGGATCAATGTAATTCATAAAGAATGCAGGACATCTCATTTTGGGAGGAAAAACATTTTAGTATGTATTACAACATTTGGAAAGGTGTCATTTGATTTAAAATGGTGATTTGCTTTGAAGTTATTAATTCTGACTGGACTCTAATTTGAGGCGGCAGAGAGCTGTGCAGTGTTTGGAGCTGTGCAAACGGAACTGAGGATGATTCTCATTTCTTGCCCACAACAAGACAAGAGTCCCAGTTAGTAATTTTAATCTGCACAAAAGTGACTCACGATTGATATCTTTAAGTGGCACTGAGAGGGGTTAAGAAGCAAACTTGCTGCTTTTCAGAAGCAGCAAGTTTGCTCCTTAAAAAAACAGAGACCCAGCAAAGCAGTGGGTCGGAGCACTGATTTGTTGCTTCAAGCTTCAAACAGAGCCGCTGCACTCATTGCGAGGGCGAGTGAAAAAAGACAGAGTGAAGTGCTACAGTGAGCAAAGTAGATGTTCACTAGTTACTTGTAACAGCCTTACATATTTGTAAAAAAGTGTTTGTCTGCTGCAAAATATTTTTTGGACTTTTGCAAGTGAAATTTGGAAACCAGTCACAATTGTTGAACTAGCTGTAATTAGCATTAGTGGCTATTAGCATGGTGGCTAATGAGTTGCTAAAGTGAGCAGAGTAATATTGACAGCCACAGAGAGCACTCACCTCTGCCTAAACAAGAAAAGCACAGCGATAGCGGTGTCACTGACCGAAAGGTCCCTTCTAAAAATTGGTCTGCCCTGCCTTCACTGCGCATGCATGCACTGAAACACAATTGATAGCTGTTAGATGTTTCCCCACTCAACCCAGAACCATGAGGATGTTCACCATCAATGTACGAGAGGTCCTCCTGGAAAGGCCCCCGGAGATCCTCCTTATCTTAAAACTTTCCTTTTTGCTAAAGCTTATAGTTAGGGCTGGATCAGGTGACCCTGAACCATCCCTTAGTTATGCTGCTATAGACGTAGACTGCTGGGGGGTTCCCATGATGCACTGTTTCTTTCTCTTTTTGTTCTGTATGCACCACTCTGCATTTAATCATTAGTGATCGATCTCTGCTCCCCTCCACAGCATGTCTTTTTCCTGGTTCTCTCCCTCAGCCCCAACCAGTCCCAGCAGAAGACTGCCCCTCCCTGAGCCTGGTTCTGCTGGAGGTTTCTTCCTGTTAAAAGGGAGTTTTTCCTTCCCACTGTAGCCAAGTGCTTGCTCACAGGGGGTCGTTTTGACCGTTGGGGTTTTACATAATTATTGTATGGCCTTGCCTTACAATATAAAGCGCCTTGGGGCAACTGTTTGTTGTGATTTGGCGCTATATAAAAAAAATTGATTGATTGATTGATTATCTGCGGGCGGACTGCCGGACGGCATCATGGGTTCTGCTTTGGCCGCAGGCAGATGGCCTAATGGCACCACATACTCCAGTTTGGCCATAGATGGTTGGCTGAACGGCCCCTTAGGTGACAGTCATCGCCCCAGGAAGATGATCATCCAACCCACCGGAATCCACAGCAGGAAGGAGAGAGTGGCAACCAGGCTCAACAGACTCCACTGACGGATCCAGTGGGCAAACCACATGGCCCTCAGCAGCGACATTGTCTTCTGCCATCATTCCTGATGTTTCCTCTGTAATGTTGATAGGCCCTGGAACAGATGGCTCCAGTGGAGCACAGACACCCCTGGGCATGGAACAGACTGGCTCCTCCTGGACCCTGGCATCTTCCACAGCTGGGGCAGCTGGATCCTCTGGAACCTGGATGCCGACAAGCACGGAGGCAGACAGCTCCACTGGAGTGCAAACATCTCTGAGACCTGCACTGGTCAATTCCTCCAGCACCGTGGGACTTCCTGGGAGACCTTCTGCTGGCTCTTTGTGGTTTCTGAGGTCGTGGGACTCCGGGGTGACCAGCCCATCCAGACCCACGACGCTGGTAGTGGAAGTCGGCTCAGCGGGAACCCCTCCGACTGACGGGTAGGGCCCGGACCTGCACCCCAACCTATACAGAGAAATGGGGGGGTGGGGGTGGGGGGTGTTCCAAGACCATCCCTGAGCTCGAGAAAAGTGACAAAGGTAATTTGGGGCAGCCCTCACAAATGCAGTTTCCACCCAGGGATCGGGCATCTGGCTAAGAACCAACAAGGTAGTCTTCCCATCGGCCGGCATCTCTCTTGTTTCTGGGGAGTTCTACCTGGTCCGGAGGAGGCGTAAACATCAGACAGTGTCGACTCCACTATGGGCGACAGGAGTGGAGTCCTGGTAGCAGGTACCGATGGTGGGGCGTGGCATGCTGGTTGCAGTGGGGATAACAGTTTGTGGTTGCGGCAGAGGTGAGTGGGAGTTTCATTGGAATGGAGGCCAGAGCTAATACTCTCCAAATGTGGGATCATGGACTGTAAACAAGTGACTTTGTGCTGCAGAGCTGTGAGGAGGATTTGGACAGAGGTTGTGTCTTTTTCCATGGGTGATATGATGGGCTTTGCTGTGGTGGCATGTGGTGTATGTGCGTCTGTTGTTATGCCATCTATGGCAGGATTGTCTGTCTTTAGGTGACAAATATGTGAACATGTGTTTTAAGTTCATCTGTGTGTCAGTTGTTGGAGGAAGTAAAAGGTAACAGGGGAAGACTAAGGAAGGCGGAGCTGGTGAGGAAGTGGTAGTGGTCGTGGGAGTCCCGGTGATGGTCCCTAAGGAGGGTTTAAAAGAATTCTGATTGTCCTGGGAATCGGGTGAGTACAGGAAGTCCATTGGGTTGTCAATAAACGAAGGGACATGTTTTATAAATAGGGATCGAATGTGGTGAAGGACAGGATAGGCAGTTACTATATCAGGTTCGGCATGCATGATGCTTTCAACAGAGTCTAATGTCATGCTCTGGTCTAAACTGTCGATAGTGTCAATAAAATCCAAATACAGGTCTCTGATCTAGAAAAAAATATTTCTGCAGTATTGCGGAGGTCCAGCGTGTTGGATTCCTCATCTATCTCCAGGACGTGATCCCCTCAACATTGGGAAGAAAACTGTCCTCAGAATCAGAGCACTCAGTCTATCTTGGGCAAAATGGGTTTAGCTGGTTGTTTGGTTGGCAGAAATAAGGCTGGAAGGTATGCCTCCGGATTCCACACCCAATCCGGAAGCCTCAAAGAAATTACCCACATTGTACAGTTCAGGAAAAAGATCAAACACCCAATCATTTGCTTCAATTAAATTCCATGCATCATTCAGAAATCCATACTTTTTCCCTGAGGTCAGCCATGGAAACAGTTGAATAATAAATTAAATTTTGACAAAATGCCCTTGAGGGCCACAAGATCACCGGAACTGTCTGCTGGGTTCTTGACTTTTGGCCGGTTCATTTTTGTTAAGGTGAGGCTGAATCTGAGTCAAGGTGAACCCAATTATGCAGACAGAAAACTTAAAAAGGGTAAGGTGCCAAACACAAGGTGATTTATTAAGATCCCCACATTCCCCAAAAAACTCAAAACAGTCTTAAATGAGAATGTGCCCAAGTGATGACAAAAATCCACAGAGTAAAAGAAGCTAGATGCTAAAAAAACAATGTTCTGTAACAAAGATGCAAGGTTCTTGGAACATACTCACAAAGGGGATCAAAACCAGTGAGCAAAAACAAAGGAAAAACAGAGAGGAGCATTCACAAGTAACATATACAATGAACCATCACTGACTAACAGACAAGGAAGTGCGTAAGTAACACAGGTGAATTTGACAACAGGTGAGTGGCAAACAAGGAGGCGGGACTTAGACTCACGTGAAACAATGTGCAGGGAAATAATCACTGAACAGACCAGACCCGGTGCAAATAGTCATGACAATAAAAGAACAACAGGAAAGAAAGAAGATAAACTACAATAATCAACAGATAACTGAAGAGGAGAATAAATCAATAAACCACAAACCAACATAGAACTATGGAGTTAATAAAGTGCAGGAGTGAAAGAACTAACATAATAATATAATGAAGTGAACAACACTCAGACTATTAATAACTATCACAGAAAAGGAAGTGAACAACATTCAAAGACTAATAATAACTAACAGAAAAGCAATGTGAAAAAACTCAAAGGATTACAACTGAAAGACAACACTACTAACAGGTGTGGGTGCAGGGGTGGAAGAAAGGGGATACAAACCACCAGGATACAGACAGGGATGACCAGATGAACCTAAAGAGAAAATATTACTAGATGAATACATACAGAATATAATAATACTTAAAGAATTCACGAACAACTGAAAACCCAAAGATATGATAAACCCAAAAACCGCAGTAAAATAGGCCACTGGGTGGAACCACAGCAAATATTATTATAGGACATTATTTTAAAGGCTGACATGAGTCAAGAGAGCAGGTCAACCGAGCAGGTCTAAGATAATGAATCAAGGGTGCTGTATCCAGAAGCACAGGATACTTTTGAAAGTGCTATATTTCCAACCTCATGCCTCATCTCGTGCCTCATTTTGTGTACCACTGTGGTACACCAAAATAAACCAGTTGGTTCTTCTAGTGTTGGGGAGTTGAACATGTTCAAGATATGCTCTGTGACTGATTTTCACCCTGCCACACATAGCCAACACCCATTTTTTTCTATGACAGTTGAGCAAATGTGATGTGCACAATTGCAGCATTTTGAGGTGGTTGTAAGCCCCTGTGTGACTGGGCCTTTTACATTTTGCAGTAAAGCCATTAAGTGAGCTTTGACCCAGGTCTGCAGGTATGTTTATTTTTTCAAACTTCACCTTTTTTCCACACATTTGTTTTTAATGTTCACACAGTCCAGTGTTTTGAAATTCTGCAAGTCATCACTTGTAAATGTGTAACATAACAAAAGAAGAAGTTTATTTTGGTTTCCACCAAAGCTGACAGCCCTGCACCTCACTTTTTAAAGCTTCCAGAAATTGAGTAAAATGGGCAGTGTTTTCAACATAACTCAGCCAGATGGGGTGTGCAGCCAGTAGATTCTGAGTGCCAGTCCCAAGCCTGGATGAATTAGTAGGGGTGCTTCAGGAAGGGCATCTAGTGTAAAACAAGCCAACAGAACGATGCAGAGTATAAATCTAATTGCCATACTGGATCAGTCGAGGCCCAGGTTAACGACTGCCACTGGTGCTGTTGCCCAACAGGGGTGGAAATTGGGCTACGGCTGGGTGAAGAAGAAGAGGAGGAGAACGTGTCTACAGACAGTGAGAGAAGAGGAAAACTAGAAGGGTGGAAGTGAGACTAGGGGCTTTGAATGTTGGCAATATGACTGGTAAAGGGAGAGAGCTGGCTGACATGATGGAGAAGAGAAAGGTAGACATATTGTGTGTGCAAGAGACCAAGTGGAAGGGAAATAAGAGCAGGAGCATAGGCGGTGGGTTCAATTTGATTTCTCATGGTGTAGATAGGAAGAGAAATGGTGTTAGGGTCATTTTAAAGGAAGTGTATGTCAAGAGTGTGTTGGCACTTAAGCGAGTGTCCAACAGGGTGATGAGTGTGAAGTTGGAAATTGAAGGGCTGATGATGAATATCATCAGTGCATAAGCCCCACAGGTAGGTTGCGAGATGAAGGACAAAGAAGATTTCTGGAATGAGTTAGATGAGGTGGTGGAGAGTGTGCCCAAGCATGAAAGAGTCTTGATAGTAGCGGACTTCAATGGGCATGTTGACCAAGGGAACAGAGTTGATGAGGAAGTAATGGGTAGATACAGTATGGTATCAAGGAGTTGATTTTGCAAAAAAGAGACAGATGGCTGTGGTGATTTTTAATTTAGTTTAACCAGGTTTGTCCAATTGAGATTGAGATCTCTTTTGCAAGGAAGACCTGGACAATTACAAAGTTTCCAATTCACCTTTGTCTTTAAATGTGGAAGGAAACCGGAGCACCCAGAGGAAACCCATGCAAACACAGGGAGAACATGCACACTCCACACAGAAAGGCCACAGGTAGGAACTGATCCCATGACCTTCTTGCTGTGAGGGAGCAGTGCTAACCACTAATCCACCATGCTGCCCATGAATACCTACTTTAAGAAAAGGGAGGAGCACAATGTGACATATAAGAGTGGATGAAGGTGCACACAGATGCAGATGGTAATGTGCTGACAAGCGAGGAGAGTGTGTTGAGAAGGTCAAGGGAATATCTTGAGGAGTTGATGAATGAAGAAAATGAAAGAGAGAAAAGGCTGGATGATGTGGAGAGAGTAAATCACGAAGTGCAAGAGATCAGTAAGGATGAAGTGAGGGCAGTTATGAAGAGGATGAAGAGTGGAAAGGCAGTTGGTCCAGATGACATGCCACTGGAGGTATGGAAAAAGCAAGGTGAGATGGCAGTGGAATTTTTAACCATATTGTTTAATAAAATCTTGGAAAATGAGAGGATGCCTGAGTAGTGTAGACAAAGTGTGCTGGTTCCTATTTTTAAGAACAAGGATGATGTACAGAGCTGCAGTAACTACAGAGGCATAAAGTTGATCATGAAGTTATGGGAAAGAGTAGTAGAAGCAAGGCTGAGAAAACAGGTGGAGATCTGAGCAGCAATATAGAGAAGTACAGTATAAAAGTATAGAAAAGGCCAGAAGCAGTTAGATTGTGTGTTTGTGGATTTAGAAAAAGCTTATGACAGGGTGCCAAGAGAAGAGTTGTGGTATTGTATGGTAGTGCAGGGCATGTACAAAGATAGTGTGACAGCGGTGAGATGTGCAGTTGTTGTAACCTTTATTTCACCAGGTTTGTCCCATTGAGATCAGAAGATCTCTTTTTCAAGGGAGACCTGACCAAGAATGGAAGCAATACACAGTTTCAATAGTCTCGCAGACTCAATACAGTACAAATATGTAAGGAAACATCAGTTAAAACAGTGACATTCAGAAAGTCTGCATTCCAGCCTTTTAACTGCAGATTTATAAACAGTCAAAGACACCAAGTTTTGCAGTTTAAATTTAGTCTGCAGATTATTCCACGTAGTGGGTGCAGAAAACCTAAAGGCCTTTCCCAGTTCAGTTCGAACTCTGGGGACAATAAACTGTACAAAGCTCGATGATCTCAGGATGTGTGATCCATCCTTTAAAATCAATAAGGAGGAGAAGTAGTCGGGAATTTTCCCAAGAATGGCTTTATAAATGAACACATACCTATGTCCAAGACGTCATGTACAGTAGTGTTCAGAATAATAGTAGTGCTATGTGACTAAAAAGATTAATCCAGGTTTTGAATATATTTCTTATTGTTACATGGGAAACAAGGTACCAGTAGATTCAGTAGATTCTCACAAATCCAACAAGACCAAGCATTCATGATATGCACACTCTTAAGGCTATGAAATTGGGCTATTAGTAAAAAAAAAGTAGAAAAGGGGGTGTTCTTATTGTTTCCCATGTAACAATAAGAAATATACTCAAAACCTGGATTAATATTTTTAGTCACATAGCACTACTATTATTCTGAACACTACTGTACTTAAAGATGTCCAACTAACTTTAGTGTATAAAGTACAGTGATAAGTTAAAAAAAAAACATAGTTTGTTATAATTCACAAATACGCACTGTCCAACATTTGCAGACTCTGAGCAGAGATATTCATATACGAGGTCTGTGATTAAAAAAAGTGGTCCTTTTTATTTTTTTCAAAAAAGTAAATGGATTTGATTAATATGTTTTTACGTCAGACAAGCTTGAACCCTCGTGCGCATGCGTGAGTTTTGTCATGCCTGTCGGTGATGTCATTCGCCTGTGGGCAGGGTTTGAGTGAGGTGTGGACTCCCCCTCCCGTCGGAATCTCTTTGTCTGAGATGCTGCAGGGAGACGGCGCACGTTGCTTTATCAAATTTTTTCAGGACCGGTGAGGGATATCCGTGTGGACACTATTCAAGAAATTCAACTGGTTTTCGGTGTAAAGTTTAACGGCTGATGAGAGATTGTAGAGTTTCTTTCGCTTTAAGCACAGCCCACAAAGCGGATCGGCGCGGCGCGGTCGGAGGTGATGTCCATCTGGCTGTTTCGAGCTGAAAACATCCTAATTTAAAGCTCTGTTCACCCAGGACATCGTCAGAGAACAGAGAAGTTTCAGAAGAAGCCGGCATCAGGAGTTTACCCGGACATTCCACTGTTAAAGGAGATTTTGTAATGAAAGAACGTGCGGACAAATTTGCCGAGTCGGATCCGTGACGACGTGGCAAATCCGTCTGCGCTGCGACTTGAAAAACACCTCCGTGTTGAAAATCATTTGTAAAATTCAGGCGGCTTTTGATGGCTTTCAACAAGTGAGTATCTGAGAAATTGTTTAACAGCTGGGCATGTTCCAACTTGTCCGTTAAGGTTTCCAATGGAGGTGTTTTTCCTGTGGCGACCCCCTGCGGTCAGTTCCGGCCCGACATGCGAATCTGCCCGCATGTTCTTTCATTACAAAATCTCCTTTAACAGTGGAATGTCTGGATAAACTCCTGATCCCGAATTCTTCTGAAAGTTCTCTGTTATCTCACGATGTCTTGGGTCCACAGAGCCTGAAATTAGGAAGTTTTCAGCTTGAAACAGCGAGACGCCGCCGCCTCGGAGCGCAGATCGTCATCAGGCGCCGTGGGCCGTCCTTACGTGCGACAGTAAAACTCCAAAATCTCTCATCAGCCATTAAAATTTTCACCAAAAACCAGCTGAATTTATCGAATGGTGTCCACTCAGTTGTGCCTTACAGGTTTTGAAAATTTTTTTATCAAACAAAGCAGCAGCCTCCGAGCCATTCCTAAACAATGAAAAAATCGACGAGAGGGTGGGCCACTCCTCACTCAAAGACTGCCCACAGGCGAATGACGTAACCGACAGGCGTGAAAAAACTCTTGCATGCCCACGAGGGTTCAAGCATGTCTGATGTAATCACACGTGATTCAAATCCATATAGTTTTTGAAAAAAATAATAAGGTCCATTACTTTTCTCACAGACCTCGTATAAAACATCACCATAATCAAGGAGAGGTAAGAATGTAGACTCCACAAGTTTTTTTTTACATTAAAAGAGAAACAGGACTTGTTTCTATAATTAAAATCTAATAAAACTTTCAGCTTTCTAGCAACATGCTTAGTATGTCCTTTAAAAGATAAGTTTTCATCCAATAAAAACCAGAGATACTTAAAAGAAGATACAAGCTCAATTTCTTGCCCGTCAGTATTAACAATTTTCTCAGACCATGTTCCTGTTGCTCTTGTAGATGAAAACAACATGAGTTTAGTTTTCTCCATATTCAGAACAAGTTGCAGCTGCCTAAGCTGATCCTGAACCAATTTAAAAGTATGCTGAAGATATACAAAAGCTAGTCCAGGTGTAGGTGCACAGCAGTAAATAACCGTATCATCAGCATAAAAATGAAAATTTGCATTTGGAACATTCTGTCCCAGGCAATTAATATAAATAGTAACTAATAGCGGTCCCAGAACTGAACCAGTAGGAATGACAGACTCATTCAAGGCGGAGGTGGGATTATACCAAGGACCAGCTCTGAGTCCTTTCTTGTTCGCAATGGTGATGGACAGGTTGGCGGATGAGATCAGACAGGAGTCTTCATGGACTATAATGTTTGCAGATGACATTGTGATCTGTAGTGAGAGTAGAGAGCAGGTTGAGTCTAGCCTGGAAAGGTGGTGATATGCTCTGGAGTGCAGGGGAATGAAACTCAGTAGGAGCAAGACTGAGTACATGTGTGTGAATGGAATAGTGCAGTTACAAAAAGTAGAAGTGGTGAAAGTAGAGTTTAAATACTTGGGGCCAACTGTCGAAAGTAATGGAGAGTGTGGTACAAAGGTGAAGGAGAGAGTGCAGGCAGGGTGGAGAAAGGTGGCAGGAATGATTTGTCACAGAAGAATATCTGCAAGAGTGAAGGGGAAAGTTTACAAGACAGAAGTGAGATCAGCTATGTTGTACAGCTTAGAGACAGTGGCACTAACAAAAAGACATGAGTCAGAGCTGGAGGTGGCAGAGCTGAATATGCTATAATTCTGTTTGGGAGTGATGATAATAGACAGGATTAGGAATGAACATATCAGAGGGACAGCTCAGGTGGGACGGTTTGGAGACAAAGTCAGAGAGGTGAGTTTGAGATGGTTTTGGCGTGCAAAGAAGGGACCCAGGGTATTATAGGGAGAAGGATGCTGAAGATGGAGCCACCACACAGGAGGAAAAGAGGGAGGCCAAAGAGGAGGTTTATGGATGTGCTGAGGTGGTTTGTGTGACAGAGGAAGATACAGTGGACAGGGTGAGATGGAAATGATTTATCTGTTGTGGTGACCCTGAACGGGAGCAACCAAAAGAAGAAGGAGGACATTGTTTTCAACATGTTGATCTGGTGGGGCGTCTGTGCAGCCACATGGGTTGTCTCGTGTGATGAAAGTGATGAAGTTCAAAGCTCCATCCCAGCTCAGAGTCCCCCTGGTACAGTGTCATTGTTTACTGTAGCACACGCACTGTGCAATAGAACTGGTGAAGCTGTCATTGTCTAATTTAGAATTTATGTGGCCCCTAGAACTATGTGTGCATATAAACAATGGGAACAAGGGCACAAGGCTGATTCTAAGTCTAGATTTTTTTCATAGTGCTGTGAACCCCACCCAATTCGGTCTGCTTTTAATGAACACACATGCTGTTGTGTGGGCCGCTGAAGAGGAGGTACTGCTGGCCCACCACCACCAGATGGCGCCCTGCTTGGAGTGTGGGCTTCAAGCACGAGAGGGCGCAGAAACCAGTTGAGTGACAGCTGTCACATCATCAACACCAGCTGTCACTCATCTACGTCAACCTCCATAAAAGCCGGACTGCAACTCCACCTCCCTGCCGAGAAATCAGCTACCATTCAGGTGAGCTGCAGCAAATTCTAACTGCTTTCACTGCTCGGTTGGATTTGGTAACCAAGCAGAACGTTATTCTCAATCGGAGGATGGAGGCTTTCACCGCCAGAGTGGAGGCGCGCGATCAAAGCGCTGCTGCAGCACCTCCTCCTGCTGGTCCCATGTCAGACACAGACGTTCCACTGGTCGTTCAACGACCCCCCCCCCCACCGTCCCCTGAAGCATACATAAGCCCTCCGGAGCCGTACGGAGGTTGTGTCGAGACGTGCGCGGACTTCCTAATGCAGTGTTCGCTCGTCTTTGCACAGCGTCCCGTCATGTACGCGTCAGACGCTAGCCGGGTGGCTTATGTTATTAATCTGCTTCGAGGAGAGGCACACGCCTGGGCTACGGCGCTCTGGGAGCAGAACTCACGGCTCCTAACATCATACGCTGGGTTTGTAAGGGAGTTCAAACAGGTTTTTGATCATCCCAACAGAGGCGAGACCGCTTCGAGCGTGCTACTGTCAATGAGACAGGGGCGCTGGAGTGCAGCCGAGTATGCAGTCGACTTCCGCATCGCGGCTGCGAGGTCTGGCTGGAATACCGTTGCACTCCGTGCCGCCTTCATAAACGGACTGTCTCCGGTCCTGAAGGAGCATCTGCTGATTAAGGAGGAACCGCGGGATTTTGACTGGGCTTGTCGACCTGGTTATACGCTTAGACAACCGCTTAGAGGAACACCGTCGGGAGCAGGGCGGGGGGCGTGGCCGGGCACGAGCCGTCCCTCTTCCTTCCGGGTCCGAAAGGGTGCCGTCTTCTCCACGCTCCACAGCCAGAGGGCCCCGTGTGGCAACAGCTCCCCCTGCTGATGAAGCTATGGACACGAGCAGGGTCAAAGTGAAACCAGATGACAGACAAAGGAGGCTGGCCCGCGGGGAGTGTTTTTTCTGTGGCTCTAGTGGTCATATACAGTGGAACTGCCCCAAACGGTCAAACTACAACGCCCGTCCTTAGAAACTGGGCTAAGTGTGGGCCATAACACACACGCGGGGAAGCCCCGTAGATCCGCACGAATCCCAGTCACGATCTTAGTGAGGAGTTAACCCTTCACGCCCCAGCACTCGTAGACACGGGGTCGGAAGGGAATCTGCTGGACAGCAGATGGGCAAAGGAAGTAGGGCTCCCTCTGGTGGCTCTGCCTTCACCTTTGAAGGTACGGGCACTAGATGGCACCCTTCTTCCATTAATCACACACCAGACACAGCCCGTGACATTGGTTGTGTCTGGGAATCACAGAGAGGAGATTGTGTTTTATGTAACACCTTCTACCTCCCGAGTGATTTTGGGTTTTCCATGGGTGTTGAAACACAATCCCCGGATTGATTAGCCGTCTGGGGTTGTGACGCAATGGAGCGAAACCTGCCACCGGGAGTGTTTAGGATCCTCGGTTCCACCCGGTGTGACAACTAAAGAGGAGGTCAAAGTCCCCCCCAATCTGACGGTGGTACCGGAGGAGTACCACGATCTTGCTGACGTCTTCAGCAAAGATCTGGCACTCGCCCTTCCTCCGCACCGACCGTACGATTGCGCCATCGATTTGATCCCGGGCGCTGAGTATCCGTCCAGCAGGCTGTACAACCTCTCACATCCGGAACGCGAATCAATGAGACCTACATCCGGGACTCCTTAGCTGTCGGGTTGATCCGGAACTCCACCTCCCTGATGGGCGCGGGTTTCTTTTTTGTGGGTAAGAAGGACGGCGGCAGTTCTGGTGCAGCCTGATCCTAATCGCCAGTTCACAGTGGAAGTGGATGCCTCTGACTCAGGGATAGGAGCCGTGCTGTCCCAGAGCAGGGAGTCCGATAAGGTTCTCCACCCTTGTGCCTATTTTTCCCGCAGGTTGACCCCGGCTGAGAAGAACTATGACGTCGGCAATCGGGAACTCCTGGCAGTGAAAGAGGCTCTTGAAGAGTGGAGACACCTGTTGGAGGGAGCGACGGTGCCCTTCACGGTTTTCACGGACCATCGGAACCTGGAGTACATCCAGACCGCCAAGCGGCTGAACCCCAGGCAAGCCCGCTGGTCACTGTTCTTCGGGCGCTTTGACTTCCAGATTACATACCGCCCCGGGACCAAGACCCAGCGATCGGATGCCCTGTCCCGGGTGCATGAAGAGGAGGCCAAGGCCGAGTTGTCAGACCCCACAGAGACCATCATCCCCGAGTCCACTGTCATGGCCACTCTCACCTGGGACGTGGAGAAGACCGTCCGGGAGGCCCTGACACGGAACCCGGACCCGTGGACCGGCCCGAAGAACAAACTGTACGTCCCACCAGAGGCCAGAGCTGCAGTTTTGGACTTCTGTCATGGTTCCAAGCTCTCCTGTCATCCCGGGGTGCGCAGATCCATGGCAGTGGTCCAGCAGCGCTTCTGGTTTGCGTCTATGGAGGCCGACGTCCGGGACTACGTCCAGGCCTGTACCACCTGTGCCAGGGGCAAGGCTGACCATAAGAGGACTTCGGGACTCTTCCAGCCCCTACCGGTACCTCACTGCCCCTGGTCCCACATCGGCCTGGACTTTGTCACGGGCCTCCCGCCGTCCCAGGGCAACACCACCATCCTCACGATAGTGGACCGGTTCTCCAAGGCGGCCCACTTCGTGGCCCTCCCGAAGCTCCCTATGGCCCAGGAGACAGCAGACCTCCTTGTCCACCACGTCGTGCGTCTGCATGGGATACCAGCGGACATCGTCTCGGATCATGGTCCTCAGTTCTCCTCCCAGGTTTGGAGGAGCTTCTGCAGGGAACTGGGGGCCACCGTGACTCTCTCGTCCGAGTATCACCCTCAGACAAACGGACAGGCAGAGCGGGCTAACCAGGAGCTGGAGCAGGCCCTCCGCTGCGTAACCTCCGCGCACCCGACGGCCTGGAGCACCCATCTGGCCTGGATTGAGTACGCCCACAACAGCCAAGTGTCGTCAGCCACCGGTCTCTCCCCATTTGAGGTGTGTTTGGGGTACCAGCCCCCATTGTTCCCACTTGTGGAGGGAGAGGTCGGTGTGCCCTCGGTCCAGGCCCACCTCAGGAGGTGCCGCCGGGTGTGGCGCGTTCTGCCCTGTTGAAGGCCCGGACGAGGGCCAAGGCCCATGCAGACCGCCGGCGTTCCCCGGCCCCTGCATACCAGCCCGGGCAGGAGGTGTGGTTATCGACCAAGGACATCCCGCTGCAAGTGGAATCACAGAAATTCAAAGACAGGTTTATCGGACCGTTTCCCATCCTCAAAGTCCTCAGTCCGGCCGCAGTGAAGGTAAAGCTGCCAGCTTCACTGCGGATCCACCCGGTGTTCCACGTGTCACGTCTCAAACCCCATCACACCTCACCACTCTGCACCCCTGGACCTGAACGCTCCTGGGTGAAGAGGAGCTTCATCCTGGACCCGGCCCTCCTGGCCGATTTCTACAACCGTCACCCGGACAAGCCAGGTCGGGCGCCAGGAGGCGCCTGTTGAGGGGGGGGGTCCTGTTGTGTGGGCCGCTGAAGAGGAGGTACTGCTGGCCCACCACCACCAGATGGCGCCCTGCTTGGAGTGCGGGCTTCAAGCACGAGAGGGCGCCAAAACCAGTGGAGTGACAGCTGTCACATCATCAACACCAGCTGTCACTCATCTACGTCAACCTCCATAAAAGCCGGACTGCAACTCCACCTCCCTGCCGAGAAATCAGCTACCATTCAGGTAATTTTCTCTGCTGACTTAAAACATTGAGTAATAATCTGAACTTCTTTGCAGCCGTTTTCCTGTGTTGTTTTCCTTATCTGTGGGATTGGCATTTGGTGTGATCAGCGACGGCTTCGCTTCACACCCCAACCAGATAAGTGATTAGACAGGAGCTGCACGAGTGTGTGATTGGAGGTGGAGGTGCTCCCTCCCAAAAGAACACAGACTGTGGGATTACTGAGTGTGCGAACTCACACTCATCAATACTGTTTCTGTTCTCTGCCAGCAGTACCAGGGTCTGACTGCTGAAGACAGTGGCCACCTGGGGCGCAGGGCTTGGCGGCTTCGGTGTTCTTCAGATCCGTTGGTGGTGGAAGCTGTGTGGGATCCGGCTCTTCTCTCGCCAGACGTCTTCTATCTTTGAGCCTGCCCACACGTCACCTTGTGTATAATTGACATTCCACAATATTGTTATTGTCTGTACTTCGTTGTGCGATTCACAACATCAAATTGTTACTTTTTGGCTTATCCATTGTCCGTTCATTAACGCACCCTGTTGTGGGTCCATGTCACGACACCTTCCCAACACATGCAGAATCAACATGTTACAGTGACTTCATTAACGTTATGAGAAATCGACTGTGAGTCTGCAGACTCAGGCCGGAGGGTCAAACTGCACATCAGCACTGAATTTTTTTTTTTTTTTTAACTGAGTCATGAAAGGAAGGCAATGTAGATATACAGTAGTGTTCAGAATAATAGTAGTGCTATGTGACTAAAAAGATTAATCCAGGTTTTGAGTATATTTCTTATTGTTACATGGGAAACAAGGTACCAGTAGATTCTCACAAATCCAACAAGACCAAGCATTCATGATATGCACACTCTTAAGGCTATGAAATTGGGCTATTAGTAAAAAAAAAGTAGAAAAGGGGGTGTTCACAATAATAGTAGCATCTGCTGTTGACGCTACAAACTCAAAACTATTATGTTCAAACTGCTTTTTTAGCAATCTGTGAATCACTAAACTAGTATTTAGTTGTATAACCACAGTTTTTCATGATTTCTTCACTTCTGCGAGGCATTAATTTTGTTGGTTTGGAACCGAGATTTTGCTCGTTTACTAGTGTGCTTGGGGCCATTGTCTTGTTGAAACACCCATTTCAAGTGCATGTCCTCTTCAGCATAAGGCAACATGACCTCTTCAAGTATTTTGACATATCCAAACTGATCCATGATACCTGGTATGCGATATATAGGCCCAATACCGTAGTAGGAGAAACATGCCCATATCCATGAAGTAGTTTTGAAGTAATCCTTAAAAGTCTATAAAGAGAAACTTAATCCAGATCCGGATCACCTACAAAATTTAATGGAGTCTTCCATGGCCTAATATCTATCTGTGATGGAAATTTGATGAGAATCCGTAAAGTAGTTTTGACGTAATCCTTCAAAGCCTATATAAAAAGAAACCTGATCCAGAATCTGGATCCAGATCACCTCCAAAATTTAATGAAGTCTTCTGTGGCCTAATATGTATCTGTGGTGTAAATTTTGTGAGAATCCTTGAAGGAGTTTTGACTTAATTCTTCAATGCCTATATAATGTGAAACTTGATCCACAATCCGGATCCAGATCATCTCCAAAATTTAATGGAGTCATCCATGGTCTAATTTGTATATCTGTTGAAAATTTCATCAAAATCCGTGCAGTAGTTTTGATGTGATCCTGCTAACAGTAATCATTCAAAGCCTGTTTAAAGTGAAACTTGATCCAGAATCCACATCCAGATACAGACCACCTCCAAAATTTAATGGAGTCTTCCATGGCCTAATATCTATCTGTGGTGAATTTTGTCAAAATCCGTGCAGTAGCTTTGACGTAATCTTGCTCACAGATGGAAACCTCTTTTACAAGGGTGACCTGGCCAAGAAAGGTAGCAACACACATCATAAGAGACAGGTTAACATTATTATGAGAATGTTAATAACAAATAAAATATAAGCTGTCAGGTTCTGCCCTGACCTGGGGTTCATGTCTGGGTTTACCTCTTATTCATATCTAGCCTTCCTCTGAGGATTTTACGGTTTTACTTTTCATATGATTATATGTTTGTCATGTTATTCTCACTTTGGGTTTGTTTATTTCTTTTCTTTGTGTAATGCTTTTATTACTAGTTTCTCTCTTGGTTGATCAGTTATTCTTTGTTGTATAATCATTCTTTGCATTATCTGTAGTCACTGGTTTTATTTTCTGTTTATCATGCTTTAGTCATGACTTAAGTTCTGTTCTAGTTTTTGTCCAGCCTTTATTTTTCCCATTGTGCAATCATTCGTTGAATTTTTTTGTCATATGTTGAATTACCTATGTATTTGGCACATGTGAGCTCTGTTCTAGTTTTGATTTAGTTTTTATTTTCTTGTTGTTGAACTATTTCACTTTCCAGCCTCATGTCACAGTCCTGTTTTGCCTTGTATATTTGACCTTGCTTATGTTTTCTGACCTCTGCCTCGCTGTATCCCTGAACTTCGCTCGTTTTGTGACTCAGCCTCTGCCTTTTGTACTCCCCTTCGCCGTGTGTTTAAACTCTGCTTGTTTGTTGCACTTCGCCTCAGCCTGATACCTGGCTGATACCTCTGTCATGCTGACTGTATTCCTGTGTACATAACCTTTTGCAAGTAACCCAGATAAAGCCTTTTTATTAACTTTAACCTTCATGTCTGTGAGTATGCATTTTCTTCCTAGAACCTTCTTTGCCAAGCCTCCTCAAACCATGATATAAGCAATATACAGAAAAAACTATCAGCTTGGATATAACAAACTAGAATTTAATAACATGGGCACTGTGGAAAAAAATTCCATTCGCGGTCTCTTAAGATAGAGCGGAAGGCATTCAAAGTAATCAACCCAGACAGTTTCAGTTCAGATTGGAGGACATTCTAAACAGAGGGAGCAGAAAAACTAAAACCTTTTTTTACCATTTCAGTGTGAACATGAGGTACATGAAAGCACAGCATGTCATTCAAGTGCAAAGGTTAACAGCTTTCAGATCTCCAAAGTAAACTAGATAAATAGGACAGAACCAGCCCAACAAGAGCTTTGTAAATCAGAGTCATCCAATGTATATATCACCTTAAAGTCAAAGAAGGCATGCCAGCATTGGCATACAACTCACAGTGGTGGGTGAGGTGGCTACAACCAGTGATGAATTTCAAGGCACAAACATACAGCAGGGTCGAGGACTGCAGACAACTGATTGAAATGCACATATACACGACATCACCATAGTCCACTACTGGCAAGAAAGTAGCAGTTATTGAGAGTTTCCAAGCTTTTAGGGAAAACATGACATTTCTATAAAGGAAGCCTAGCTTCACCCTTAATTTGGAGATCAAGTGTTGAAGATGAACTTTAAAAGTAAGCTCCGTTTCAATAATTCATCCTAAATACTTGTAACTGCTGACTAGCTTGAGACACAAGCAGTTTTAATTGATGGTATATTTTCCAAGGAAACAGGTGACTTTGAGAAAAACAATATTTTGGATTTTTCTGCATTCAAGTCCAGTTTGAACTTCTCCAGACAGCACTGCACTACGTCAAAAGCGAACTGCAAAAATTTGAATGCCTGTGTCACTGAGTTTGAGCAACAATAAATTAGTGTAATCTGCATAAAGATGGTAAGCTCTGTTGGCTTATATGAGATATAATGTAAAGACGCTCAGGCTGAAAGAAATACAGGTAATTTATTCCTCCTCTGTTCTGTATAAAACCTGTGTAACCTCTTAATTTTGCTCTCTGAAGGACTTATTTTTAAATAACCTCTTAATTTTGTTCTCTCAGTGGCACAGGACAATGCATATCACTTAAAAAACACGTGCTACTGAGTGTTTCTCAACTGCCCTCAAAAGTATTTGAACACTTGGTATTTTACACATTTTAATTTGTTTATGCCATTTCAAATACAGTTGTACAATAAATAAATAAATAAATCTAAAATTATCTTCCTGAAACTCAAACTGAAAGCAAATGTCTACAACTTGATATAAATTAATTAAAAGTATAAAATGCAGCTTCCCGATGAAGTGGTGTAGAGGAAGATTTTCTTAAAAAGAAGACCTGAAAGTTTAGCTACAATTTCCCAGAAAGCACATCTGAGATGCAAACCTAGATTTGATGTTTTGGTGAAAGAAACTTTTATATTTCTTCATATAATTGATGCAAATAAAGTCGGAGACATATTCTGTGACTTGGAAATGTTCATGTTTCCATGCCCTGACTTGTCAGAAGAAAATTGACAATAAAACATGATTTTTACAGGTATTATCAAGTTTTAGAGATTTGCTTTCAGTTTGACAATGAGGAAAATAATTTTAGAAATTGCTATTTTTATTTTATTTTTATTTTTTGTATTTCTTGTATTTAAAGTGGCATAAACAAATTAAAATGTGTGAAATACCAACTGTTCCAATACTTTTGGAGGGTACAGTATCCTAACCTTATGATGAGTGCAAAATGAGTGTGGTATTATTACTGTTTTGTTTAAGAATGTTTAATTTTCACTGTTACTGTACTTTGTGTTTAATCATAGTCATATCTTATATCATACTGATATGACAATATTGAGATATTATAATTTGCCCATATTGTACAGCCCTACTGTCAACTCACTGAAAAGTTTGAATATTAATTTACATCAACAATTAAAAAAGTGGTAGGGGTTAAGAGGGCTGTAATTAGTGGGGTCTGGGGGTGAAGTCCCCCAGAAGCTGAAGGTTTTTAGTCATGCTAATGTTCCTCAGAAGCATTTACTAATAATAAAGTGCGAATGACCTGAATGAGATGGTGAGGACTTTTCAGGCATGTGAGGCGCAAAAAAACCAAACAAAAAACCAAACAAAAAACACGGGCTAATTTTCATCTGTAGTCCCTGACAGACTGTAAAAAATAACAATTTACAATAAAAACACACAAACGTCACAGGAGCTTATCCGAGAAATTGTGGAAGAGGTGGGCATGTCACAGCATGTCCTGTGAGACTTCAACACGAAGGTGCTTTTGCTGCGCCGTCAGCAGCAGCATGAATTTCACCGCCACTCTTTTCATGGCCAAATCTGTCACAGTGGAACGTACCGAAAAAGTGCTGATGTCCACCTCTTCCGCAATTTCTCGGATAGTCCCATGACGGTCCTGCATCACCACAGCGTTCACTTTGGAATGATATGGTCATTTCAGCATGTTGATGGCCGACCGGAGCGTGGCGCGCTCTCCACCATTGTGCGGACGTCTTTAAATCGGTTGTACCGCTCCTTAATCTGTGTGATGCCCATAGCATCGTCACCAAAAGCCATCTGAATCATCCGAATGGTTTCCACCTGGCTGTCGCCCAATTTCTGGCAAAATTTGATGCGGCGCTGCTCCAGTTGCTCCATCTTTTTCCTTGAAATGAAAATCCGCCGAGCACAGCACACGTTCCACACAAAGGCTGCTTACCAGGAAATGACGCAATCAACAGGCGTGAAAAAGTTCATGCATGCGCACGAAGGTTCAAGGTTGGCTCATGCAACCACACATGATTCAAATCCATCAGGTTTTTGCAAAAAATAAAAAGGTCCGATACTTTTCTAACAGACCTCATATGTTAGCTGTGTTTTGGTCCATCCACGGTGACCAGCAGTCGACAATGTCTCGACACCGATGGCTCACAACCTCCTGGCAACCCAGTGTCCAGAAAGCTCATAAGCTTCCGCAGCTAGCAGGTGGGTGGGCTTCAGCGATAAGTAAGCCAACAGGCTTTAGCAGCACGTGAGCTAGCAGGCCTTGATGACTCCAGCAGCAGCTAGCAGCTCCAATGACACATGGGCCAGCAGGCGTCGATGACTCCAACAGAAGCAACTCTGACAGCAATGGTTCCAGCAGCAGCTAGCAGCTCTAGCTAGCAGGGTTCAGTGATGAGTGAACCAGCTGGAGTCCAGTCTTCTTGTGCAAATGATAACTTGTAAAAAATTGATCTGATTTTCATCAAATTTGAACTGGACATCCAAAATCAGAGTTTAGGGGTCGCCACAGCAGATCAATTATTTCCATCTCGCCCTGTCCTCTGTATCTTCCTCTGTCACACCAACCACCTGCATGTCTTCCCTAAGCACATCCATAAACTTCCTCTTTGGCCTCCCTCTTCTCCTCCTGCCTGGTGGCTCCATCCACAGCATCCTTCTCTCTATATACCCTGGGTCCCTCCTCTGCACATGTCCAAACCATGTCAATCTCGCCTCTCTGACTTTGTCTCCAAACCGTCCCACCTGAGCTGTCCCTCTGATATGTTCATTCCTAATCTTGTCCATTCTCATCACTCCCAAAGAGAATCTCAACATATTCAGCTCTGCCACCTCCACCTCTGCCTCCTGTCTTTTTGTTAATACCACCGTCTCTAAGCTGTACAACATAGCTGGTCTCACTACTGTCTTGTAAACTTTCCCCTTCACTCTTGCTGATATTCTTTGGTCACAAATCACTCCTGCCACCTTTCTTCACCCACTCCATGCTGCCTGCACTCTCTTCTTCACCTCTCTACCACACCCTCCATTACTTTGAACAGTTGACCCCAAATATTTAAACTCATCTACTTTCACCACCTCTACTCCTTGTAACTGCACTATTCCACTGGGCTCCCTCCCATTCACACACATGTACTCCGCCTTGCTTCTACTGACTTTCATTCCCCTTCTCTCCAGAGCATATCTCCACCTCTCCAGACTAGACTCAACTTGCTCTCTACTCTCACTACAGATCACAATGTCATCCGCAAACATCATAGTCCATGGAGACTCCTGTCTGATCTCATCCGTCAGCCTGTCCATCACCACTGCGAACAAGAAAGGACTCAGAGCTGATCCTTGGTGTAATCCCACCTCAACCTTGAATGAGTCTGTCATTCCTACTGCGCATCTCACCACTGTCACACTATTCTTGTACATGTCCTGCATTACCCTAACATACTTCTCTGCCACTCCAGACTTCCTCATACAATACCACAGCTCTTCTCTTGACACCCTATCATAAGCTTTTTTAAGTCCACAAACACACAATGTAACTCTTTCTGGCCTTCTCTGTACTTCTCCATCAGTATTCTCGGAGCAAACATTGCATCTGTAGTGTTCTTTCTCGGCATGAAACCATATTGCTGCTCACAGATCTTCACCTGTTTTCTAAGCCTAGCTTCTACTACTCTTTCCCATACCTTCATGCTGTTGCTGATCAACTTTATGCCTCTGTAGTAACTGCAGCTCTGCACATCACCCTTGTTCTTGAAAATAGGAACCAGCACACTTCGTCTCCACTCCTCAGGCATCCTTTCACTTTCCAAGATTTTATTAAAAAATCTGGTTAGAAACTCCACTGCCATCTCTCCTAGACATTTCCATGCTACCACTGGAATCTCATCTGTACCAACAGCCTTTCCACTCTTCATCCTCTTCATAGCAGCCCTCACGTCTTCCTTACCAATCTCTTGTACTTGCTGACTTACTCTCACTACATCGTTCAGCCTTTTCTCTCGCTCATTTTCTTCATTCATCAGCTCTTCAAAATATTCCCTCCACCTTCTCAGCACACACTCCTCACTTGTCAGCACATTACCATGTGCATCTTTTACCACCCTAATCTGCTGCACATCCTTTCCAGCTCTGTCCCTTTGTCTGGCCAATCGGTACAAGTCCTTTTCTCCTTCCTTACTATTCAACTTCTTGTACAGCTCGCAATATGCCTTTTCCTTCGCTTTTTCCACTTCTCTTTTCGCCTTATGCCACATCTCCATGTATTCCTGTCTACTTTCTTCATCTCTCCAACTATCCCAAAACTTTTTCGTCAACCTCTTTCTCCTTATGCATCCTGGGCCTCTTCTTTCCACCACCAAGTCTCCTTGTCTTCCTTCCACTGTCCAGATGTCACACCCAGTACTGTCCTAGCTGTCTCCCTCACCACATCTGCAGTACTTTTCCAGTTGTCCAAAATTGCTTCCCTTCCAACCAGTGCTTCTCTGACCTGCTCGCTAAATTTCACACAAGAGTCTTCCTCGTTCAGCTTCTACCATCTGATCCTTTGTGGAACTCTCAGTCTCTTCTTCTTATTCTTCTTTACCTCTAAAGTCATCCTACATACAACCATCCTATGCTGTCTAACAACACTCTCTCCTGCCACCACCTTACAGTCTGATTTCTTTTAGCTTGCATCTCCTATAAAGAATGTAGTCCACCTGTGTGCACCTTCCTCCACTCTTATATGTTACCCTGTGTGTTATGTGTCGACGCGGGTTGAGGAGCGGACCTGCGTCTGACGGAACCCAGCGCTAAAATAACCAGAAAGCGGTTCCAATAACAAAAACAATTTATTGAGTCACCCTCTAGTGCTAAACAAAGTGTAGAAACTAAAACAGCGTCATTCTGGTGGAGTGAAGGCTGGCACGCTCTCCAGCGCCCAAAAGGATCGAAGCCCGGCGCTTCTGGACTCACTGTTACCGCCAAACACCCCCCAGGTGGACACGACAAACCGACTCTCTGTGAAGGATAGAAGAGGTGAGGTAAGTCAGCAGTTACAACCAATATCCTTCAAAAGACACACACCATCAGCAACACATTCAGGCCTGTATTTTAAGCTTTATGCAAATGAGCAGCTTCTCACAACAGGTGGAGGATCACTTGTCCGCACGCCACAGCAGTGAGAAGCGAGCTGCACAATTCTCATCACAATTCAAATCTACTGCGTAACAAAATACCAAGTTACTATCAACAAGTAGTCAAACAATTAATCACCTCTGATGTGTGCTGACAGCATGTGTCCCTCACCCTTCCTGCTTCACAGGCACGATGTGTCAAACCCAGGCGCGGTCCTCAGCATCTCACAAACGAACATCACAAGGTCGAGTTCCCGGCAATTCTGCTTGAATCACACATGGCTTAAATGCAGAACGCCATCTAATTATCTGCTTCAGCTGAAAGTCTTTAAGGTTGCATGTGAGCACCATCCACAGGTGCTGCACATAATGTTGATGAGGGTGAAGGACTCTTCAGCCAGCACCTTCTCCACAGACAAATCAGTCTTCATGCCACCTGGAGAGCAAAGAAAAGAAAAGAACACCAAAATATCCAGACACACCCCCCCCAACACACAACAGTACCCCCCCTTTAACGGGAAGCCTCCCGGCGACCGAACAGACCAGGTCCGAGAACAGCACCTCCCTTCGGGGTCCTCGTCAGGAAGCAGACAGCAGGACAGGGCACAGCAGCTGGAAGGTCGGCTGGCATAAAAAAAAAACCCCAAAACAGTCCCTAGTATAATCCAACACACAAGAAAAAATATAAAACCCACCCAAAACCTCCCCAGGGGACCGTCCCATCCAACCCCGGGAAGAAAAGAAAAACTCCCAAACGCAAAAACCCAACACAGCCCCACAAAGACAATACAAACATAAATGCATAAAAGAAAAATAACAAACAACCCCCCCAGAACGGCCTGCAGAGCCTAACCCCCCCCCCCCCCCCCCAGAAGGCCTTTACCGCCGGTTCCAGGAGGAATAGCCAGAACCGGAATCCCACAAAGGTCCCCAGGTGTACATGGAGCAAATGGCGCCCCCCAGAGGACCGTACCATCAAACCCCAGGAGGCACCCTCCCCACAACCCCGGAACCCCTGACCTGGCCACACCTGGCTAGTCGGCCCCACAAGCCAATTCCCCCCCAGAGGACCGTCCCATCAACCCTGGAGGTGGAACCCGGAAGGAAACAAAGCAAAATCAAAGTCCAACCCCCGGAGGACTACCTGAAACAACCCCGGGGGCAAATAAAACAACCGTAAACCCTGTTACCTTCCCCGGCACCCCGAAAGACCCCAGGTACCTCCCAGAGCCCCTCGGCGGCTCAATTTTGGCGAACAGCTCAAAACATTAAGCCGAGGAAGGGAACAGGAAAAACTAACCCAGCCCCAACCCCAAGGCGCAGCGGAAAACCGGAAATACGTCCGGTGCCCCAACTCGACCGTACCCCAGCCTCTCGGGAGGGGTGGAACTACCGAAATGGCGAACGGCAACAGATTGGCCCACCCCTCCGACTGAGGTATGTTCCCGCTGCACCACACCCCGGCAACACCAATGACGAACGGTACAAAGGCTCACCAAGGCTGGAGTGGAACCGGGCCCTAACCAAACCAAGAAAAACGCCCCTAACACCCCCCCCCCCAGGTGCAGAGGTCTTCTGAGAACGCTCAGCGTGACCAACCTGCACCACCCCACAACCCACAAGACGAACGGTCTTGGGGCAAGTGAGGTTGGGGTTAGGGATGTAGGGAAATAAAAAACAACAGAATAAAACGACCCAAAAACCCAAACAGAAAATACCTAAAAACACATAAAAAATAACGATCAAGTGAGCCCAGATGGGCTTCTAACCGCCTAACGTTCACTCCACCAGACACGCCTCTGACTCCCCAAACAAATTATAACCCCTATTCAAAGAAAACAAAACAGTAACCCATACAAGTTTTTTTTTTTTTTTTTTGTGTGTGTGTGTTATTTTGCCTGTCCCAGAACACCTGGAGATACGTCACCATTATTTTTCTTGACGCTTATATGTCGGGGCAATACAGTGATCTCCGCTCGTCCAAGCTGCATGGGCTCGTCAGCAAGAGGAGCCAGAGGTCCCGTCGGAGGAGCCTCAGTGGGGCAAAGAAGAGGCGGCCCAGATCTGTGTCGGGGAAAGCCCCGAGATGAAAAAACCCGCTCTGATGGCTGCCCTCTCTCGCGGCCACGCTCCTTCATCCGATCATCTAGACGAATCACCAACGATATTAGCTCATCTAAATCGTTTGGCCCGTCACGGACTGCCAGCTTGTCTTTTAATGACTCATTTAACCCATCTACAAACACTCCTCGTAAAGCTGCGGCATTCCAACCTGACTGAGCAGAAAAAATCCGGAAGTCCATGGAATACTCCGCCGCACTCCGCCTCCCCTGCCTGAGATTCAGCAACCGTTGGGCAACGGTATTCGTTTTCACCGGATGGTCAAAAACCAGTCGGAACTCCCGGGAGAAATCCTTAAAGGATCCTAACAATGGCGAGTTGTTACTCCACAACGCTGTGACCCAAGCTAAGGCGTCACCTTGGAGCAAATTTGTCACATATGAAACACGGCTCCCATCAGAAAAGAAGGAAGCCGGTCGCTGAGCAAAAACCAGAAACATTGCATCAAAAATGAAGCACAAGCTTCAACGTCTCCCGCATAAGGCTCCGGATGACAAATAATCGGTTCGGACGCCGAATCTCTGGGTGACGGAGTTATCTGCACCGGTATCGATGGTGCCGCAGCTGGAGCAGCAGGAAGCGGAACGGCTTGCGCTGCAAGCTCCGTAACACGGGCGTCTGTTTGTTTAATTTGGTTTGCGAGAAGCTGTAATTGCTCCCATATTTTCTCCAAGTGTTCTTGAACTTTTTTGGCGAAAGGAACCGCCTCTGCCGCTGGGTCCATTATGAAATGGCCAGGAACTACTGTTATGTGTCGACGCAGGTTGAGGAGCGGACCTGCGTCTGACGGAACCCAGCACTAAAATAACCAGAAAGCGGTTCCAATAACAAAAACAATTTATTGAGTCACCCTCTAGTGCTAAACAAAGCGTAGAAACTAAAACAGCGTCATTCTGGTGGAGTGAAGGCTGGCACGCTCTCCAGCGCCCAAAAGGATCGAAGCCCGGCGCTTCTGGACTCACTGTTACCGCCAAACACCCCCCAGGTGGACACGACAAACCGACTCTCTGTGAAGGATAGAAGAGGTGAGGTAAGTCAGCAGTTACAACCAATATCCTTCAAAAGACACACACCATCAGCAACACATTCAGGTCTGTATTTTAAGCTTTATGCAAATGAGCAGCTTCTCACAACAGGTGGAGGATCACTTGTCCGCACGCCACAGCAGTGAGAAGCGAGCTGCACAATTCTCATCACAATTCAAATCTACTGCGTAACAAAATACCAAGTTACTATCAACAAGTAGTCAAACAATTAATCACCTCTGATGTGTGCTGACAGCATGTGTCCCTCACCCTTCCTGCTTCACAGGCACGATGTGTCAAACCCAGGCGCGGTCCTCAGCGTCTCACAAACGAACATCACAAGGTCGAGTTCCCGGCAATTCTGCTTGAATCACACATGGCTTAAATGCAGAACGCCATCTAATTATGTGCTTCAGCTGAAAGTCTTTAAGGTTGCATGTGAGCACCATCCACAGGTGCTGCACATAATGTTGATGAGGGTGAAGGACTCTTCAGCCAGCACCTTCTCCACAGACAAATCAGTCTTCATGCCACCTGGAGAGCAAAGAAAAGAAAAGAACACCAAAATATCCAGCCACACACCCCCCCCCCCAACACACAACACTGTGCTCCTCCCTTTTCTTAAAGTAGGTATTCACCACAGCCATTTCCATCCTTTTTGCAAAATCAACTACCATCTGTCCTTCCCCATTCCTATCCTTGATACCATATCTACCCATTACTTCCTCATCACCTCTGTTCCCTTCACCAACATGCCCATTGAAGTCCACTCCTATCACTACTCTTTCATGCTTGGGCACACTCTCCACCACCTCATCTAACACACTCCAGAAATCTTCTTTCTCCTTCATTTCACAACCTACCTGTGGAGCATATGCACTGATGATATTCATAATCACCCCTTCAATTTCCAACTTCACACTCATCACCCTGTCAGACACTCGCTTAACCTCCAAAACACTTTTAACATACTCTTCCTTTAAAATGACCCCAACACCATTTCTCTTCCTGTCCTCACCATGGTACAACAACTTGAACCCACCCCCGATGCTCCTGCTCTTACTTCCCTTCCACTTGGTCTCTTGCACACACAATATGTCTATCTTTCTCCTCTCCATCATATCAGCCAGCTCTCTCCTTTTACCAGTCATACTTTCAATATTCAAAGTCCCCATTGTCATTTCCACCCTTCTAGTTTTCTTCTTCTTCCACTGTTTGTGGAAACGTTCTCCTCCTCTTCTTCGTCGTCTTTGCCCAGCAGTAGCCCAGCAGTAGCCCAGTTTCCACCGGCACCCTTATGGGCAACAGCACCAGTGGCAGACGTTGTTAACCCAGGCCTCGACCGATCCGGTATGGAAATTCGATTCTTAGTCTGAATAGTTGGGTTGGCTTGTTTTACGCCGGATGCCCTTCCTGACGCAACCCTCCTCATTTATCCGGGCTTGGGACTGGCACTCAGAATGTACTGGCAGCACACCCCATATGGCTGAGTTACATCCAAAATCAGAGTAGTGCAGATAAATCTGAATTTGAGCATAACCTCAGCAGCTGTATGTTTTTGATCAGTTGTCAGCTGGCTCTTTCTCAAATCCTGCCACCAAACAAACAAAAACAATATATTGTAGACATAAATTACAAACTTTCCAGCTCTCATTGTGATGTGATTCAGCGAACAAGCCAAGATATATATATTTTAGTATGACACAGATATAGGTATCACATGAAGATGCTGCTGTCTGCAAACTATGACGGCTTGTGTGTCTCACAGAGGGTCCAGTGCATCATTTAACGGAAGTGGGATTGACCTCAACACACGTCAGGGTGCTTCCCCACATGGAATACATTAAAGCGTTCTACTTTTACTCGCCCTGTACTCCCATCCAAGAGAGACACAAAAGCACAGACGTGATTGTACCATAAAATATGAGGGAGGGAGCACCACCTACACTGTGAGGCCCTTTAGAGTTTAATGGTGGCTTTCTACCACCTCTCTCTCCCCCCATTTCTCAGTATTCCAGGGTTTGGCGCCTGGCTGCATCAGGGTTGCTGATGTCTGCGAAATGACACAAGGAAAAGTCTAAATCAAAATAATGATCCCGGCAGTTTGGTATAGAGTTGGACTGTGATGTTGATGACAGAAAACGAGATGACTTTTTTCTGCTGTGAAGAATGCTCGTCCATCTTTTATTTTGAATTATAAATAAATGCAATTTGTAATGTTGAAATAATTAAAATATAAAAACACACTTTTGCTTTCATGTGGAAGTTGAACTCATACCGCCTACTGAAAATACAATTAATCTGTAAGTCATTAATTCATGTAATCAAACTGACATCACTGTGCCAATAGTAGAATTGTCTTTCTGCAATGTAATGTAATGTACCCTGTTGGGGTTTTGCGTATGAACAAATTAATTAAATATGTGACAAAGCAAATCTCACCCTGCCCATCTGTCACATTCTCCTGCACCACATCCATAAACATCCTCTTTGGCCTCCTTCTTCTCTGTCTGGTGGCTGAATCCTCATGATCCTCTTTCTGACATACACCCATCCCTCCATAACACTCAGTCTCGCCTCTCTGACTTTGTCTCCCAAGGAAATCTGCAACATCTTCAGCTCTCCACCTCCTGCCTTTTTGTCAGTGCAACTAAACCATACTGTTGTATGGCTGGGGGGGCCTGGCTGCCTTTTTGTTTCTGTCTTTTGGTTTTCCTTCCAGGTGGCTTGCATTTGGGACTGAGTGGCTGTGTAGCTGAGGTTATCAGGACCTCACCCTGATCACCTGCGGCTCGTCAGGACTCACAGCTGTGGTGCATCTATATGGATTGGAACATGGTGGCATTTAAGACTGGAGTATACAGTGTGTATTTGCCAGAGACTCGACCTTGTGACCAGACGGGTGAGATCGTCGTCTCGGGAGCCATCTCATCATCAGTGGATGCAGAGAACGTCCAGGGTTTGATGCACGGTTTGTGAAAGAGGAGGGGGTGAGGTCTCACGCTCGTCAGCACACTTCCTGAGGTACGTTAGATTTTGTGACTAACATTTATACAGTCAGTAAATGTGGTGTCCCTCACACCTTTATTATATTGAGCTGTATGTTAGTCATGTATCGGCTTCCACTGCAGTGGAGTTTTGTGAACTGGATGTTCCATGCCTGCAGGTTGGGAAGCTGATTAGTAATCAAGCCAGGAAGTGTTTGCTGTTTGTACACCTTTAAGTGTTCTCTCTGTGTGTAGAGTGTGGACTCACATAATGGTTCCTTCTTTCACAGACTCGGTTTGTTGCGGCCACCTGGGGGGTGTCGGCGGGGTCCTTGGGTCCGAACAGCTTCTGGCTCCGGACCGTTAGCGCTGCTGGGAGCGCACCACGCCAGACCGCACTTTCTTTTGTTATTTTTTGTATCACTGTTATGTATTAAATTCAGTTAGCCTTTGTACCGTGCTCTGCTTATTTCATACTGGGTCCTTCAAACGCTGGTCGGTTCTCCGAGCTGCGTCCAACACATAACACATACAACATATCTCATTACCATCTTGTAAACTTTCCCTTTACACTTGGAGAAACCCTTTTGTTGGGAAAGTGTAGTGACATGGACCCACAACAGGGGGCGTAAATGAACGGACAATGAAAGAGTCGAATATGAACACTTTACTGTTGTGAATGAGCACAACCACAATACAGAGGAATACAGAATTTTGCAAACAGTCAATCCACAACGGTGAAGTGTGGGCAGGCTCGAGGATAGAAGACGTCTGTCCTGAGAAGAACCGGAACCACACGATGTCCTCCGCCACCGAACCTGGAGAATACTGGAGCCGCCAAGTCCAGAGTCCCCAGGTGGCCACCGTCTCCGAATGTCGGATCTGGTACTGCTGGCGAGGAGCAGAAACAATAAGAAGTGGGTGTGTGTACACCCAGTAACAACAATGGTGGAGATTCCACCTCCACCTCTCACACACACTCGTGCAGCTCCTGTCTCAACACTTATCTGGCTGTGGTGTGAAGCGAAGCCGTCGCTGATTACACCAACCTCACTGATAAGGCACTCCACAGGAAAGCAGCTGCAAAATGAATTCAGACTAAGACACAATTAGCTTCTGGCTGAGGATATTACCTTCACAGGTAGATGATATCTCTGCAACGAGGTGGAGATGACGTCCGGGTTTTATGGAGTAGTATGATGAAGTGTAGATGGGTGACAGCTGTCATGAGATAATGAGTGACAGCTGTCACCCCCGGCTGTGTCCGTGGCGGCAGCGCCCTCTCGTGCCTGAAGCCCGCACTTCAGGCAGGGCGCCCTCTGGTGGTGGGCCAGCAGTACCTCCTCTTCTGGCGGCCCACACAACAGGACCCCCCCCCCTCAACGGGCGCCCGACCAGGTTTATCCGGGTGTCGGCGGTAGAAATCGGCCAGGAGGTCCAGGTCCAGGATGAAGCTCCTCTTCACCCAGGAGCGTTCTTCGGGGCCATACCCCTCCCAGTCCACCAAATACTGGAACCCCCGGCCCATTCGACGGACGTCCAGGAGCTGGCGCACTGTCCAAGCCGGCTCCCTGTCAATGATCCGGGCAGGAGGCGGCGCCGGACCGGGAGCACAGAGGGGTGAGGTGTGGTTTCAGTCTGGACACATGGAAAACAGGATGCATCCGCAGTGAAGCTGGGAGTTAGAGCTTCACTGCGGCAGGGCTGAGGATCTTGAGGATTTTGAAAGGTCCGATGAACCTGTCCTTCAACTTAGGGGAGTCCACTTGGAGGGGGATGTCCTTCGTTGATAACCACACCTCCTGCCTGGGCTGGTATGCAGGGGCCGGGGACCGACGGCGGTCTGCATGGGCCTTAGCCCTCGTCCGGGCCTTTAACAAGGCAGAACGGGCAGTACGCCACACCCGACGGCACCTCCGCAGGTGGGCCTGGACCGAGGGCACACCGACCTCTCCCTCCACCACAGGAAACAATGGGGGCTGGTACCCTAGACACACCTCAAATGGGGAGAGGCCAGTGGCAGAAGACACCTGGCTGTTATGTGCATACTCGATCCAGGCCAGATGGGTACTCCAGGCCGTCGGGTGCGCGGATGTCACACAGCGGAGGGTCTGTTCCAACTCTTGGTTGGCCCGTTCTGCCTGTCCGTTTGTCTGTGGGTGGTACCCGGATGAGAGACTCACGGTGGCCCCCAGTTCTCTGCAGAAACTCCTCCAGACTTGAGAGGAAAACTGGGGACCACGATCCGAGACTACGTCAGTTGGTATGCCATGCAGATGGACGACGTGGTGGACCAGGAGGTCTGCTGTCTCCTGGGCCGTTGGGAGCTTCGGGAGGGCCACGAAGTGGGCCGCCTTGGAGAATCGGTCCACTATCGTGAGGATGGTGGTGTTGCCCTGGGTCGGCGGGAGGCCTGTGACGAAATCCAGGCTGATATGGGACCAGGGGCGTTGAGGCAAAGGAAGCGGCTGGAGAAGTCCTTGGGACCTTTTGTGGTCTGCCTTGCCCCTGGCACAGGTGGTGCAGGCCTGGATATACTCCCGGACGTCGGCCTCCATAGAGGCCCCCCAGAAGCGCTGCCGGACAACTGCCACGGTCCTTCGCACCCCTGGATGACAGGAGAGCTTGGAACCATGACAGAAATCCAAGACTGCAGCTCTGGCCTCTGGTGGGACGTAAAGTCGGTTCTTCGGCCCAGTTCCGGGATCTGGGCTCCGTGCCAGGGCCTCCCGGATGGTCTTCTCCACGTCCCAGGTGAGGGTGTCCATGATAGTGGACTCCGGAATGATGGGCTCCGGTGGATCCGACAGCTCAGTTTTGACTTCGTCTTCGTGTACCCGGGACAAGGCATCCGATCTCTGGTTCTTGGTCCCGGGGCGATAGGTGATCCAGAAGTCAAAACGTCCGAAGAACAGTGACCAGCGGGCTTGCCTGGGGTTCAGCCGCTTGGCGGTCCTGATATACTCCAGGTTCCGATGGTCAGTGAAAACCGCGAACGGCACAGACGCTCCCTCCAACAGATGTCTCCACTCCTCAAGAGCCTCTTTCACCGCAAGGAGTTCTCAGTTGCCGACATCATAGTTCCGTTCATTCGGGGTCAACCTGCGGGAAAAGTAGGCACACGGGTGAAGACCCTTATCGGTCTCTCCGCTCTGGGATAGCACGGCTCCTATCCCTGAGTCAGAGGCGTCCACTTCAACCACAAACTGGCGGCTAGGGTCGGGCTGCACCAGAACTGGTGCAGTCGAGAACCGTCGTTTCAACTCCTTGAACGCGGCTTTGCACCTATCCGACCAGGTGAAGGGGACTTTTGGAGAGGTCAGGGCTGTCAGGGGGCTAACTACCTGACTGTAGCCCTTAATGAACCTCCTGTAGAAATGAGCAAAGCCGAGGAACTGTTGCAGCTTCCTACGGCTTGTTGGTTGGGGCCAATCTCTCACCGCCGCAACCTTGGCCGGATCAGGGGCGACGGAGTTGGAGGAGATGATAAACCCCAGGAAGGACAAAGAAGTGTGGTGGAACTCGCACTTCTCGCCCTTCACAAACAGCCGGTTCTCCAACAACCTGACGTACATGCTGGACATGAGTCTCAGGGTCCAGAGAAAAGATGAGTATATCGTCCAGATATACGAAGATGAATCGGTGCAGGAAGTCCCGCAAGACGTCATTAACCAAAGCTTGGAACGTCGCGGGGGCTTTAGTGAGGCTGAACGGCATGACCAGGTACTCAGAATGACCTAATGGGGTGTTAAATGCCATCTTCCACTTGTCTCCCTTCCGGACCCGAACCAGGTGATATGCATTCCTAAGATCCAACTTTGTAAAGATTTTGGCTCCATGCAGGGGGGTGAACACAGAATCTAACAAGGGCAACGGGTATCGATTGCGAACCGTAATCTCATTCAGCCCCCTGTAATCAATGCATGGACGGAGTCCGCCATCTTTCTTGCCCACAAAAAAGAAACCTGCACCCATCGGGGAGGTGGAATTCTGGATCAGCCCGGCAGTTAATGAGTCCCGGATGTAGGTCTCCATTGATTCGCGCTCAGGTCGTGAGAGGTTGTACATCCTGCTGGATGGGAACTCCACGCCTGGAATCAAATCAATGGCACAATCGTACGGACGGTGCGGGGGAAGGGTGAGTGCCAGATCCTTACTGCAGATGTCAGCAAGATCGTGGTACTCAACCGGCACCGCCGTCAGATTGGGAGGGACTTTGACCTCCTCTTTAGCCTGTAAACCGGGAGGAACCGAGGAACATAAACACATCCGATGGCAGGTTTCGCTCCACTGAACCACCACCCCAGACGGCCAATCAATCCGGGGATTGTGTTTCAACATCCACGGGAAGCCCAAAATCACTCGGGAGGTAGATGGAGTCACAAAAAACTCGATCTCCCGATGATTTCCAGACACCACCAGAGTTACAGGTTGTCTTGTGCGTGATTAAAGGGAGAAGGGTGCCATCTAGTGCCCGTACCTGCAATGGTGAAGGGAGCGCCACCAGAGGGAGCCCTACCTCCCTAGCCCATCTGCTGTCTAGCAGATTCCCTTCTGACCCCATGTCCACCAGTGCTGGGGCTTGAAGGGTTAAATCCCCGCTCAGGAGTGTAACTGGGAGTCGTGTGGAAATATGTGTGTGTCCCACGTGAATGTCTAAGCCCAGTTTCTAGGGGCGGGCGTTGTTGTTTAAACCGCTTGGGGCAGTCTCTCTGCTGGTGCTCACTCGAGCCGCAGACAAAGCACTCCCCGCGGGCCAGCCTCCTCTGTCTGTTAAATGTCACCCTGCTCGTGTCCATAGCTTCGTCAGCAGGGGGAGCTGTTGCCACACGGAGCGCTGAGGCTGTGGAGCATGGGGAGGGCGGAACCTTTTCGGACCCGGAAGGGAGAGGGACGGTGCGTGCCCGGCCACGTCCTTCGTCTCGCTTCCGACGACGTTCCTCCAACTGATTGTCTAACCGTATAACGAGATCAATAAGCCCATCTAAATCCCGTGGTTCTTCCTTCGCTACCAGGTGCTCCTTCAGGACCGACGACAGTCCGTTTATGAAGGCGGCGCGGAGCGCAACGTTATTCCAGCAGGACCTCGCAGCCACGATGCGGAAGTCGACTGCATATTCGGCTGCGCTCCGGCGCCCCTGTCTCTTTGACAGCAGCACTGTTGAAGCAGTCTCTCCTCTGTTAGGGTGATCAAAAACCATTCTGAACTCCCTCACTAACCCAGTATAAGTGGTAAGGAGCCGTGAATTTTGCTCCCAAAGCGCCGTAGCCCAAGCGCGTGCCTCACCACGAAGCAAGTTAATTACATAAGCCACCTTACTGGCGTCAGACGCATACATTATGGGACGTTGTGCCAAGACGAGCGAGCACTGCATAAGAAAGTCTGTGCACGTCTCCACACAACCTCTGTACGGCTCTGGGGGACTTATGTATGCTTCAGGGGATGGTGGGGGGGGTTGTTGAACGACCAGTGGAACGTCTATATTCTGCACTGGGTCGGCAGGAGGAGGAGCTGCAGCAGCGCCCTGAGCGCGCGCTTCCACCTGTATGGTTATCAATCAATCAATCAATCAATTTTTTTTATATAGCGCCAAATCACAACAAACAGTTGCCCCAAGGCGCTTTATATTGTAAGGCAAGGCCATACAATAATTATGTAAAACCCCAACGGTCAAAACGACCCCCTGTGAGCAAGCACTTGGCTACAGTGGGAAGGAAAAACTCCCTTTTAACAGGAAGAAACCTCCAGCAGAACCAGGCTCAGGGAGGGGCAGTCTTCTGCTGGGACTGGTTGGGGCTGAGGGAGAGAACCAGGAAAAAGACATGCTGTGGAGGGGAGCAGAGATCGATCACTAATGATTAAATGCAGAGTGGTGCATACAGAGCAAAAAGAGAAAGAAACAGTGCATCATGGGAACCCCCCAGCAGTCTACGTCTATAGCTGCATAACTAAGGGATGGTTCAGGGTCACCTGATCCAGCCCTAACTATAAGCTTTAGCAAAAAGGAAAGTTTTAAGCCTAATCTTAAAAGAAGAGAGGGTGTCTGTCTCCCTGATCTGAATTGGGAGCTGGTTCCACAGGAGAGGAGCCTGAAAGCTGAAGGCTCTGCCTCCCATTCTACTCTTACAAACCCTAGGAACTACAAGTAAGCCTGCAGTCTGAGAGCGAAGCGCTCTATTGGGGTGATATGGTACTACGAGGTCCCTAAGATAAGATGGGACCTGATTATTCAAAACCTTATAAGTAAGAAGAAGAATTTTAAATTCTATTCTAGAATTAACAGGAAGCCAATGAAGAGAGGCCAATATGGGTGAGATATGCTCTCTCCTTCTAGTCCCCGTCAGTACTAGAGTATTAGAGCCTCCATCCTGCGATTAAGGATGATGTTTTGCTCGGTCATCAGATCCAACCGAGCGGTAAAGGCGGTGAGGATTTGCTGCAACTCACCAATCATGCCTCCTGCAGACGCCTGTGCACCCTGCTCTTCCATTGGCTGTTCAACAGATGGGTGACGCCCCTCGGGATCCATGACGCTGGCCGAGAGATCCTGTTGGGAAAGTGTAGTGACACGGACCCACAACAGGGGGTGTAAATGAACGGACAATGAAAGAGTCGAATATGAACACTTTACTGTTGTGAATGAGCACAACCACAATACAGAGGAATACAGAATTTTGCAAACAGTCAATCCACAACGGTGACGTGTGGGCAGGCTCGAGGATAGAAGACGTCTGTCCTGAGAAGAACCGGAACCACACGATGTCCTCCGCCACCGAACCTGGAGAATACTGGAGCCGCCAAGTCCCGAGTCCCCAGGTGGCCACCGTCTCCGAATGTCGAATCTGGTCCTGCTGGCGAGGAGCAGAAACAATAAGAAGTGGGTGTGTGTACACCCAGTAACAACAATGGTGGAGATTCCACCTCCACCTCTCACACACACTCGTGCAGCTCCTGTCTCAACACTTATCTGGGTGGGGTGTGAAGCGAAGCCGTCGCTGATTACACCAACCTCACTGATAAGGCACTCCACAGGAAAGCAGCTGCAAAATGAATTCAGACTAAGACACAATTAGCTTCTGGCTGAGGATATTACCTTCACAGGTAGATGATATCTTGGCAACGAGGTGGAGATGACGTCCGGGTTTTATGGAGTAATATGATGAAGTGTAGATGGGTGACGGCTGTCATGAGATAATGAGTGACAGCTGTCACCCCCGGCTGTGTCCGTGGCGGCAGTGCCCTCTCGTGCCTGTAGCCCGCACTTCAGGCAGGGCGCCCTCTGGTGGTGGGCCAGCAGTACCTCCTCTTCTGGCGGCCCACACAACACCTTTGCTAGGTCTGACGCCTCACTGGTAGAGGAGCTGAACCGCTTCTTTGGCCGCTTCGAAGCAGACAGACCAGCAACAACTCTACACCCACCATCGTCTGGCACTAGCACGCTAACACTTCAGGAACACGAAGTGAGACATGTGCTGAAGGCAGTGAACCCCAGGAAGGTGGCCAGCCCCGATGGTGTACCTGGAAAGGTACTCAATGCGTGTGCTGAGCAACTGGCTGGAGTTTTCACCTGCATCTTCAACCTGTCCCTATCACAGGCCATCAGTCCACTTTGCCGCAAATCCTCCACCATCATTCCAGTCCCAAAGAAGTCAGCAGTGGAGAGCATAAATGACTACAGGCCTGTTGCACTTATGCCTGTGGTCATGAAGTGCTTTGAAAGACTGGTCTCTCAGCACATCGGAGCCTGTCTGCCTCCCACTCTGGACCTCCACCAGTTTGCATACAGGGCAAACCGCTCCACGGAGGACGCTATCACTATAGCTCTCCACACCGTGCTGAGCCACCTGGAGCACCAGGGGAGCTATCTGAGGATGCTCTTCCTGACCTTCAGCTCAGCATTCAACCACATCATCCCAGAGATCCTGGTCCAGAAACTGACACATCTGAGCATCTCCACCCCCATCTGCCAGTGGATCAAGGACTTCCTCACAAACCGCCCACAGTCCGTGAAACTTGGCCCCCACCTTTCCTCCACCATCACACTCAGCACCGGTTCCCCTCAAGGCTGTGTACTGAGTCCCCTCCTGTTCACCCTTTACATGCACGACTGCTCTCCGACCCATCCCACAAACACCATCATAAAGTTTGCGGATGATACCACTGTGATTGGGCTCATCTCAGGGGGGGATGAGACTGACTACAGAGACGAGGTCAATCGACTGACAGCGTGGTGTTCAGCTAACAACCTGCCGCTGAACACTACAACAACAACAACAACAACAACAAAAAAAATAAAATAAATAATCCTGGACTTCAGGAAGAACAGGGCTGACCCAGCCCCGCTCTACATCCAAGGGGACTGTGTGGAAAGGGTCAGCTCCATCAGGTTCCTGGGAGTGCAGCTCTCTGACAGCCTCTCCTGGACTGCCAACACCACAGTGGTGGTGAAGAAAGCCCAGCAGCGACTCCACTTCCTGTGGGTTCTCAGGAGAAACAATCTGGAGGAGAAGCTGCTGGTGTTGTTCTACAGAGCCACCATCGTGAGCATCCTGATGTACTCCATCACAGCATTTTACATTTTACTTGGTCCACATTTTATTTTATTTTATTTTACCTTATGTTTATATTAGTTGTACATATACTCTGAATAATTTACCATTAAATTTCACTGTCCTTATTTGGCTAAAAATTACTCACACCACGGAAAGCACCTTTTTGGAGTTGCACTCAAATCTTGTTGTAATGCAAATTACAACGATAATAAAGGCGGTTCTGATTCTGATTCTCTCAACTCCTCTATTCCTGCACTTGCTTCTTTACCTCTCTACTGCTCTCTTGATTACTTTTAACAGTTGGCGCAAGTATGTAAACTCTTCTACCTTCACCACCTCTAATCCTTGCAACTGCACCATTCCACTGCCCTCTTTATTCATGCGCATGCACTATGTCTTGATCTTCCTAACTTTCATTCCCTTTCTCTCCACTGCAGACATCCAGCTCCCCAGGCTACTCTCAACCTGCTCCATTCTTTCACTACAGAGCACAATGTCATCCACAAACATTATTGTCCACATGTTCATCACCATTGCGAACAAGAAAGGGTTCAGAGACAATGGATTCCTACCGTACACCTCACCATTGTCACACTGTCCTCATAAATATCCTGCACCACCCCCACATACCTTTCTGCCACTCCAGATTTCCTCATACCACAGCTCTTCTCTCTGAAACCTATCATAGGCTTTCTCCAAAACCACAGACACTGCAACTCCTTCAGACTTTCTCTGTGCATGTCCTCAAGAACTCTGTGAAAACATGACTTTTTTTTACCTAGCAAAATGTCTTCAAGGAACTAAACGTCTTCAAAAAACTAAAGCAGTCCAGTTGACCTGACTCAACCTGCTTGGATCGCATCTGTAGTGGTGTTTCTTGGCATGAAACCTTATTGCTACTCACAGATCTTCACTTCTCTTCTCAAATTAACTTCCACTAAACTTTTCCATAACTTCTCTGGTTGGACTGCATTATGTCTATGTAGTTTTTTTTTTCATTTAATCAACATATTTCCATGTGTATTATTTACCACCCTAACCTGCTACACATCCTTTCCAGCCCGTCCATCTGTCTGGCCAATCAGTTCAAGCTCTTTTGTCCTTATAGAGTGTAACTTCACATACATCTCACTGTGAAGCTTTTCCGTATCTTTTGCTACCTGACTCTTCACTTTATGCTGGATCTCCTTAAGTCCTGTCTTTCTTACAATTCTTTATCACAACTTCTTGCTCTTTCTATGATACAGTGCGTCTAGAAAGTATTCACAGTGCTTCACTTTTTACACATTTTGTTATGTTACAGCCTTATTCCAAGATGGAGTAAACTAATTTTCCCCCTCAAAATTCAACACACAATATCCCATAATGACAACAAATTTGTATGTGCTCTTTACACCATCAAATCTCCTTGTCCTCTTTCCTCTATCCAGATGTCACATCCAGTACTTTTCATGCTGTCTCACTCACCAGTTCTGTGACAGTTGTCCAGCATTTCTTCACCATCTAATACCTGTCCCACTTCATCCCTGAATTTCACATGACAGCCATCCGCCCTCAGCGGATGGCTGTCATTGGATCCTTGGTTCAGCTCTCAATATCTTTCCTCTTCTTCACCTCCAGAGTCATCCTACAAATCACTGTCTGATGCTGTCTAGTTACACTCTCCTTTGCCAGCACCTTGCAGTCTCCAATTTCCTTTAGTTTTCATCTCCTGCATAGGACATAGCCCACCTGTGTGCACCTTCCTCTACTCTTATGTCGCCCTGTGTTCCTTTCTTCTTAAAGTAAGTGTTCATTTCAGTCATTTCTGTCTTTTTGCAAAAGGGCGATAATCTCCCAAAGCTGGCTTTCTATCCACTAAAATTTCTATTTGTGGTCAATTATAATATTATTATTATTATTTCTATTGCGCTTTCAAAACAAACAAACAAACAAACAAAAAATAATCGCAGACAAAAAAAACCCAAACAATCAAATGTTTACAAAGAATGAGATAAACCTTCACAACAATAAACAAAAGCATAAATATTAAAATTAGAATGAGATGAAATTGAACCATATATATAGTTGATGGAGATAAATGTGACAGAAAAAAATGGGTGAATTTATGGTTTGATTTCAAAGCTCAATAGCATCAGACTGCCTAATTATGACCACTGTAAGCAAGCTTCTTCATTCTGCTGACTTTTTATTCACCTTCCAAACTGAGAGTAAACCTGTGTCCTGAGACCATAGAGCATGTGATGGTGCGTTAAGCTTAAGATTTGTGAGACAAGGTGGCTCACACTCATTTATGTCATCAACACGACCTTCAAAGGTCATGTTGCTGTTATAGGGGGCCAGTGGAGGCACATTAAAACAGGAGTGATGTGACAGAACCTCCTCAGAGCTTTAGCTGCTGTTCTGAAAGATTTTCTATTCTTATCGGTTAGTAGACCAGAAAATAATGAATAAGAGTACAGTGGTCCCTCGCTATAACGCGGTTCACCTTTCGCGGCCTCGCAGTTTCGCGGATTTTTTTAGTGCAATTTTGCATGCTTTTTTTTTTTTTAACAGCGCATTGTGTTCTGTGTCCTTATCAGGCGGACCAGTCGTGCACCAGTCGGCATCACCGCGATTGCTCCACTGCCTCCGATGCACTTACTGAGTCTGTGGGCTCAGTAAAAGCAGCAGTGGGCCACACACACCGCCCCCCTCTCTGCTGTGCGGAGCTGCACCAAATCTGGCAACAGGTCCAGAGCAGTGGTGTAGTCTACGTGGAACGCAGGTAGACGCCGTCTAGTCACCTAAAAAGACCGGGAATTTCCATCTACCCACTTCAATTGCCCCGGGGAACGTGACGGTGTAAATAAAATGAGCACTTGACTGTAATTTTATTTTCTCCCTTTAAAAGACAGCCATCAGGCGTCCATCACTGCAAAGTGCACCGTATGTGTCCCATCCCCCCCACCCCCGCTGGCTCTGCTAGATAAGAGTTTTAATTGGCTCATAGATAGATGGGGCTGGGCTACCAGCTAATCAGCGCGAAAACCGCACACGAACAAGAAGAATGCTGGAGAAAGTATCGATGGTGATTATTACCCGAAAAAATAAAAATAAAACAGGCCTCGGTTTTAGATTTTTTTTCGAAAACATCCACCTACTGCTTAAGGTTTGTACCCTGAGTGGAGGAGATAAACGTGGTGCTGCTGTCTGCATTGCTGGTAAGTGGGCTAGCCTACGACAGCTAGTTTTTTTATTTGTTCACTAAGCTAATGGGCCTTTCACACTGAATACGTCAGACGTGTCAAAAACTGTTTAAAAAGCATTATTTTCAATGAGACGCGTTGCTTTTTAGATGCCGACGCTTCTGACGGGAGCGCGCATTGCCGCTTGTCGGCAGGCTGATGCGTCAAAGTTCAATCCCTTTGCGTTGTCCAATAGGAACGATGCGTCGTGCCAAAACACGGAAGACTAGTGGCAGAAACCATGGAAATAGAGACTGGAATGGATGTCACGTGACTAGCGGCATGCCGCACGGCGGCCATTACTAAGGGTGGAGAGAGCGCCTTTAGCCAGTTAAACAGAAGTGAAATGAGGAGAAAAAAGGCAGCCAGTGCTTCACCATCAACTGCACCAACTACAAAAACAAATTCTCCAATACTAAAATGAACTGTACAATAGCCTTAATGTAATTATGTAAAACAAATGTCTATTTTAAAGTCGTTATGTCGCAATTTAATATCAATATACTGAGACTATAACTCAACACCATAAGTTCTTTTCATTAAGCTGCGTTCACATGCATACAAATATGGAAACAAAAATGTTTAAATATTTATTTATTTAATTAATTAATTTATTTATGTCTATGTACTTGCAGTTGTTGTTTAATATGATATGTACATGGTGGTCACAGGTGGCATTTAAATTTGATCAGTGTGGTTGGGGGGGGTGGAGGCGGTACATTTTACCCTGACTGAGGGTCAAAAGTCATAAATTCTGAATGGCTTTATATCTACTTGTAATAAAATGTTAGTAAAAATCATATATATGTTGTTGTTATTAAAAGACTAGCAGTAATATTACAGTGGAAAAAGCAGCAAGGTAAATGAGCACAATGGCAAGGCATACTTCAGATTTATATTTTAATACATAAGGATTGTTTATCCAGGCATGTATGGGTTCATTAGAGCTTTTAATGAGCTTGAATACAACTTACAAGGCCTCCATTGAGAGTTAAGATGACAGGAAAAAACCATCACAGTAAATGAACAGAATGGCATATTTTTCTCCAAATTTCCACACTTTACATAAAACATTTTTTTTCTACTCAGGTATGTATGGGTTCATTCGAAAAATCAATTAAAGGGCTTTAAAACAAGCCTACTTTTATTAAAATCTTAACAAATAGTGACAGTAGAGCGAGAAAAGCAGCATAGTTTGTCATAATTTCCCCAAATATCTATCCTATCTATCCTATATTTTACATAAAAGTTTTTTTTTCACCCACACATGCATAGGTTCATTGGAAAGAGCTTTCAAAGGGCTTTAAAACAAGCCTACATTTATTAAAATCTGTTAAGAAATAAGGATGCTAGTGCAAAAAAAGTGGTCAGTTTATTGATGATCGGTACATCTCCACCCTTAGTAATGGCGCCTTGCTGTCCTGAGCGACGCTAATAGATTGAGGCACGCACATCCATTCCAGAACCGCATGTTCTCCTTGAATTGCTGGCTGTCTGAGTGGTGTCCAAAAAATGAGGTGGGCTTCATAGATAATTGGCAAAGCTTCTGGGGAAAACCTGGTCTTGTTAGGAGAGACGGCATCCATCCCACTTTGGATGGAGCAGCTCTCATTTCTAGAAATCTGGCCAATTTTCTTAAATCCTCCAAACCGTGACTATCCAGGGTTGGGACCAGGAAGCAGAGTTGTAGTCTAACACACCTCTCTGCAGCTTCTCTCCCCCTGCCATCCCCTCATTACCCCATCCCCGTAGAGACGGTGCCTGCTCCCAGACCACCAATAACCAGCAAAAATCTATTTAAGTATAAAAATTCAAAAAGAAAAAATAATATAGCACCTTCAACTGCACCACAGACTAAAACAGTTAAATGTGGTCTATTAAACATTAGATCTCTCTCTTCTAAGTCCCTGTTAGTAAATGATATAATAAATGATCAACATATTGATTTATTCTACCTTACAGAAACCTGGTTACAGCAGGATGAATATGTTAGTTTAAATGAGTCAACACCCCCGAGTCACACTAACTGCCAGAACGCTCGTAGCACGGGCCGAGGCGGAGGATTAGCAGCAATCTTCCACTCCAGCTTATTAATTGATAAAAAACCCAGACAGAGCTTTAATTCATTTGAAAGCTTGTCTCTTAGTCTTGACCATCCAAATTGGAAGTCCCAAAAACCAGTTTTATTTGTTGTTATCTATCGTGGTCGTTACTGTGAGTTTCTCTGTGAATTTTCGGACCTTTTGTCTGACATAGTGCTTAGCTCAGATAAGATAATTATAGTGGGTGATTTTAACATCCACACAGATGCTGAGAATGACAGCCTCAACACTGCATTTAATCTATTATTAGACTCGATTGGCTTTGCTCAAAATCTAAATGAGTCCACCCACCACTTTAATCATATCTTAGATCTTGTTCTGACTTATGGTATGGAAATTGAAGACTTAACAGTATTCCCTGAAAACTCCCTTCTGTCTGATCATTTCTTAATAACATTTACATTTACTCTGATGGACTATCCAGCAGTGGGGAATAAGTTTCATTACAGTAGAAGTCTTTCAGAAAGCGCTGTAACTAGGTTTAAGGATATGATTCCTTCTTTATGTTCTCCAATGCCATATACCAACACAGGGCAGAGTAGCTACCTAAACTCTGTGAGTGAGATAGATTATCTCGTCAATAGTTTTATATCCTCATTGAGGACAACTTTGGATGCTGTAGCTCCTCTGAAAAAGAGAGCTTTAAATCAGAAGTGCCTGACTCCGTGGTATAACTCACAAACTTGCAGCTTAAAGCAGATAACCCGTAAGTTGGAGAGGAAATGGCGCCTCACTAATTTAGAAGATCTTCACTTAGCCTGGAAAAAGAGTCTGTTGCTGTTGGGAAAGTGTAGTGACACGGACCCACAACAGGGGGCGTAAATGAATGGACAATAGAAGGAGTTAAATTTGAACACTTTACTGTTGTGAATGCCACAACCAAACACAGCAGATTACAGAATGAATACAAGTCAATCAATAAAGGTGTCGTGTGGGCAGGCTCGACGATAGGAGACGCCCGTCTGGAGACGAACCGGAACCACACGATTTCCACCGCCACCGAACCCGAGGGATACTGGAGCCGCCAAGTCCCAAAGTCCCCAGGTGGCCACCGTCTCAGCGTGTCGGATCTGGTACTGCTGGCGGAAAACAAAGACAGTCAAGTGTGGGTGTGTGTACACCCTGTAACAATAATGGTGGGAATTCCACCTCCACCTCCGATTCACACGTGCAGCTCCTGTCACAAAGCACTTATCTGGCGGGGTGTGAAGCGAAGCTGTCGCCGGTCACGCCAATCTCCAGACAATGCACTCCACAGGAAAAACAGCTGCAAAAATGAGTTCAGACTAAACACAGTTAGTTAAATGGCTGAGAATATTACCTCTCGCTGAAGTTGATATCTCGGCGATGTGGTGGAGGTGTCTTCCTACTTTTAGTCCAGGTGAGATGCAGATGATCGGTGACAGCTGTCATGGTTGATGAGTGACAGCTGTCACCTCGGCTGTTCCTGTAGGCGGCAGCGCCCTCTCGTGCCTGAAGCCCGCACTTCAGGCAGGGCGCCCTCTGGTGGTGGGCCAGCAGTACTTCCTCTTCTGGCGGCCCACACAACAGTTGCTCTATAAAAAAGCCCTCTGTAAAGCTAGGACATCTTACTACTCATCACTAATTGAAGAAAATAAGAACAACCTCAGGTTTCTTTTCAGCACTGTAGCCAGGCTGACCAAGAGTCAGAGCTCTATTGAGCCGAGTATTCCTTTAACTTTAACTAGTAATGACTTCATGACTTTCTTTGCTAATAAAATTTTAACTATTAGAGAAAAAATTACTCATAACCATCCCAAAAACCTATCGTTCTCTTTGGCTGCTTTCAGTGATGCCGGTATTTGGTTAGACTCTTTCTCTCCGATTGTTCTGTCTGAGTTATTTTCATTAGTTACTTCCTCCAAACCATCAACATGTCTATTAGACCCCATTCCTACCAGGATGCTCAAGGAAGCCCTACCATTAATTAATGCTTCGATCTTAAATATGATCAATCTGTCTTTATTAGTTGGCTATGTACCACAGGCTTTTAAGGTGGCAGTAATTAAACCATTACTTAAAAAGCCATCACTTGACCCAGCTATCTTAGCTAATTATAGGCCAATCTCCAACCTTCCTTTTCTCTCAAAAATTCTTGAAAGGGTAGTTGTAAAACAGCTAACTGATCATCTGCAGAGGAATGGTCTATTTGAAGAGTTTCAGTCAGGGTTTAGAATTCATCATAGTACAGAAACAGCATTAGTGAAGGTTACAAATGATCTTCTTATGGCCTCAGACAGTGGACTCATCTCTGTGCTTGTTCTGTTAGACCTCAGTGCTGCTTTTGATACTGTTGACCATAACATTTTATTACAGAGATTAGAGCATGGCATAAGTATTAAAGGCACTGCGCTGCGGTGGTTTGAATCATATTTATCTAATAGATTACAATTTGTTCATGTAAATGGGGAGTCTTCTTCACAGACTAAGGTTAATTATGGAGTTCCACAAGGTTCTGTGCTAGGACCAATTTTATTCACTTTATACATATACTTTAAATTGCAGGATTGTCTTACAGACATAAAGACATGGATGACCTCTAATTTCCTGCTTTTAAACTCAGATAAAACTGAAGTTATTGTACTTGGCCCCACAAATATTAGAAACATGGTGTCTAACCAGATCCTTACTCTGGATGGCATTACCCTGACCTCTAGTAATTTTCAGGATGATCAGGATATGATCAGGATATGTCATTCAGTGCGCATATTAAACAAATATGTAGGACTGCTTTTTTGCATTTGCGCAATATCTCTAAAATTAGAAAGGTCTTGTCTCAGAGTGATGCTGAAAAACTAATTCATGCATTTATTTCCTCTAGGCTGGACTATTGTAATTCATTATTATCAGGTTGTTCTAAAAGTTCCCTGAAAAGCCTTCAGTTAATTCAAAATGCTGCAGCTAGAGTACTGACAGGGACTAGAAGGAGAGAGCATATCTCACCCATATTGGCCTCTCTTCATTGGCTTCCTGTTAATTCTAGAATAAAATTTTAAATTCTTCTTCTTACTTATAAGGTTTTGAATAATCAGGTCCCATCTTATCTTAGGGACCTCATAGTACCATATCACCCCAATAGAGCGCTTCGCTCTCAGACTGCAGGCTTACTTGTAGTTCCTAGGGTTTTTAAGAGTAGAATGGGAGGCAGAGCCTTCAGCTTTCAGGCTCCTCTCCTCTGGAACCAGCTCCCAATTCGGATCAGGGAGACAGACACCCTCTCTACTTTTAAGATTAGGCTTAAAACTTTCCTTTTTGCTAAAGCTTATAGTTACGGCTGGATCAGGTGACCCTGAACCATCCCTTAGTTATGCTGCTATAGACTTAGACTGCTGGGGGGTTCCCATGATGCACTGAGTGTTTCTTTCTCTTTTTGCTCTGTATGCACCACTCTGCATTTTTCCTGGTTCTCTCCCTCAGCCCCAACCAGTCCCAGCAGAAGACTGCCCTTCCCTGAGCCTGGTTCTGCTGGAGGTTTCTTCCTGTTAAAAGGGAGTTTTTCCTTCCCACTGTCGCCAAGTGCTTGCTCACAGGGGGTCATTTTGACCATTGGGGTTTTTCCGTAATTATTGTATGGCTTTGCCTTACAATATAAAGCGCCTTGGGGCAACTGTTTGTTGTGATTTGGCGCTATATAAATAAAATTGATTTGATTTGATTTGAAATCACGACCTTCAGCGTGCACTGGGGTGGTTTGCAGCCGAGTGTGAAGCGTCCGGGATGAAAATCAGCACCTCCAAATCCGGGGCCGTGGTTCTCGACCGGAAAAAGGTGCTTTGCACTCTTCAGGTCGGTGGAGTGTACTTGCCTCAAGTGGAGGAGTTTAAGTATCTTGGGGTCTTGTTCACTTGTGAGGGACCAGGGTCTTGTGAGGGACGGATGGAGCGTGAGATCAATAGATGGATCGGTGCAGCATCTGCAGTGATGCGGTCGCTGTATCTTACCATCGTGGTGAAGAGAGAGCTGAGTAGGGGGGCAAATCTCTCGATTTACCGATCGATCTACGTTCCAATCCTCACCTATGGTCATGAGATTTGGCTCATGACCGAAAGAACGAGATCGTGAGTACAAGCGGCCGAGATGAGTTTCCTCTGCAGGGTGGCTGGGTGCTCCCTTAGAGATAGGGTGAGGAGCTTGGTCACTCGGGAGGAGCTCGGAGTCGAGCCGCTGCTCCTCCACGTCGAAAGGAGTCAGTTAAGGTGGCTCGGGCATCTTTTCCAAATGCCCCCTGGACGCCTCGCTGGAGAGGTGTTCCGGGCACGTCCTATTGGGAGGAGGCCCTGGGGAACACCCAAGACACGCTGGAGGGACTACATCTCTCGGCTGGCTTGGGAACGCCTTGGGGTTTCCTAGGAGGAGCTGGGAGAAGTGTGTGTGGATCGGGAGGTCTGGGCGGCTTTGCTTGAGCTGCTGCCCCCGCGACCCGACTCCGGATAAAGCGGAAGAAAATGGATGGATGGATGGATGGATGGATAATTTCTTGTTTAACATAAGGAACCTCGGACATTTAGGACATTTTAGACAAAATAACATGGAAATTTGTACATTTTTTTTTAAGTCTGGTAGATTATTTATATCTCATTTCAACCAGAAAAACAGACACTGTAAATAAATACAAATGTTTATTATAAATGCAACAGGAAATAATTTAACAATGACTGCAGTGATTGTAAAGTAGGATTTCTGTGACATAAACCTCATGATGAATTTTTTTAATGGTCATTTCAACTTGTAATTTCACCAAAATATGTAATTGCCTTTAATGTTGTTATCAGGACAGAGTCATTTCTAAAATATGAATTTGAGCACCATAAGTGGAGAGCTTCTACTTGTGCAAATGTCTTTTGACTTTGATTCGTGGACATTTCTAATGATCCGTTCATTTATTGTTAAAATATCAAATGAAACAGCTTTTTAAAAAATAATAGAGTTCTGCCGGTGATCTACAGATGTCTCTTGAGCTTGAGTCCTGTTGGCTGTTGGATAGTGTAGTTTTAAAATGACTGGAATTGGTAAGTGGCATACTCTCCGGTATTAGTTGCATGGTTGTCTTCATACTATACTTTTGTGCCACTGATTTGGCCTACAATGTTTCTGTCATGGGTTGAAAAGGTTTCTGCAAAGTAAAGCATCTACCATATTTTCATTGTTGTATGTGAATTTTCTGGGAGCTAGCTTCTGTCCTTCAGCCTTTAACGTATACTAATACTAGCTTGTTTATACTGGGTAGGTTTTCTTATGGACCACAAAGCCTACAGGTTCCACTCCCCCGTCTGGACCTGATGATGGACTGTCAACTTCAACAGACATTGTGGTAGGAGGCGTGAGGCTATGCAGCCAGTGCATGCTCATGTGTTCTGTTTTGTTTTTGTTTATGCGTCTAAACTGTACACAAACATGGAGGCATGCGGATTATATGAAGGGTGAATCTTGCAGCTACTGAATTTGGCAGTACAGGCTCATATCCGGTACTAAATAGAGGGAGGAAAAGTGAACTCTTGCAATATACTTAGTTGGGAGGCAATAATCTGCTCCTTATTATTGTTAAGAGAACTTTTCTTTCTTAATAACAAGGAGTCACAGTCACTTTTTTTTTTTTTTTTTTGAGTGACTGTGACTTAAAGTTATCTTATTTACTGTTAAACAATACACAGTAGCTTGCATATGATACTTTTGGCTGGATTTAAACATTGTGTATTCCTGGTTTATGACCTGATTAAATTTCTTTGTTAAATTAGGTTTTCAGATGCCAATCTTTGTATTTTTTTAGTCACTCTTTTAGATTTACTGTTGTATACTGTATTTTGCAATTGGTGCAAATTACTTACTTACATTCTGACACATTTCGCACATTTTTAGTGGCAAATATAGAATATAAATGATCAGATGGAAAGTATAGATCTATTTGTTGTTATGGTGTTAAAAATGTTAATAACCGGGGGCGCATACGCACAGGGTTGATGACGGGCAAAAAACACAGTCTACCCACTTCAAAAATGTAGACTACACCACTGGTCCAGAGACTACACTCGCTGTTTTGATGTGGATGTTGACCACAGCCGCAGAGCTCCGTGGCCACCGAGAGAGGACTTGGATTCTTTGCGGGTCCCGCATCCGTACCTCCGGAGGCAGTGAGCGAATGGAGAGTTCTGCGTGTGTCTGTTATAATCTTCTCGCTCAGAAGAAAAAAGAGAGTGTTTACACAGGAGAGAAAAGTGAGAAAATGTTAATGCCTGTTTGAGAAAAGTGTATAAAGTGTGTAGTGAGGGGTTTTACAGCCTTATAATATCTATAATAATTGCAAAAATAGCGCTGACTACTTCGCAGATTTCGCTTATCGTGGGTTATTTTTAGAATGTAACTCCCGCGATAAACGAGGGACCACTGTAATCAAGTATCGTCAGCACAAAAGCATTAACTAGTGTCTCAGCATTGGCCATCAATAGGACACATATAATTGTTGCAGCATTATGCAAATCAAAGATGGAAGCCTTTGCCATTTCTCAAATATGCAAGTTAAATGACAAGGATGCAGCAAAAATTGCACAAAGATTTTTAACTTTTATTTTATTATAATGCATCACACAGTCACTTTGAGGTCTAGCTAGTTGATTGTAAAGATGTATTTGTTTGGCAGGGCCAATAAAAATAATCTCAGTCTTAGAGTTGAAAAGTTTGAAATGACAAGAATTTCACTGATAGCCAAACATGCCTGCAGCAGTACAGTACCTCAAAACACAAGTATGTAAAGTTAGATATCATCTGTGTAACATCTGTGTACAATGGTGTCAGAGGTATTGCGCTCAGTTGGTTCAGAAGCTATCTGTCTGAAAGGGAGCATTACGTACAGATACACAGCAGTAAATCTCAACACAAAACAACAAAATGTGGTGTTCCACAGGGATCCATATTAGGTCCTCTACTTTTTATTATTTACATAAACGACTTTATAAATTCATCAGATATATTACACAAAATCATTTTTGCAGATGACACAAATCTTTTTTTATCACATAAAAATCTTCAATTTCTCCAAAACACAGTTAATGAAGAATTAACTAAAGTGGACATTTGGCTCAAATGCAATAAACTATCTTTAAACATTAGTAAAACCCACTACATTATGTTCGGTTCTAACAGATCTCGGACAAATATTGAAACTGTACAGATAGAGATTTATGGAATTGGCATTGAAAGAGTACAGTACATAAAATTTTTAGGTATATATATTGATGAATTTTTATATTTTAAAAAACAGATTGATGAATTGACAAGTAAGTTATCAAAATATGTTGGATTATTTTATAAAATTCGACATTATCTCCCTCTCAAAGCTCTTATAACACTTTATCAAACTTTATTTGAACCACATATGAATTACTGCAATATTATATGGTGTAACACGTATCCTAGTTATCTCAATAAATTGATTGTTTTGCAAAAGAAAGTGATTCATGCTATAACCTGGTCTGAATATAATGCTCCCTCTGATCCTCTCTTTTATAGGCTTAAGCTTCTGAAGCTCACCAAGAGCAACATATTTCAGAATGCATGCATGATGTATAATGTAGTATATAAGCAAAATGAAAGACTTTGCCAACTAATCCCAATCACTTATCCAACTCATGAACATAACACAAGAAGAAAAAATCAGGTGAAGGGCAAAAAGCGTAAACTGAAATGTACTAATTTTAGCATTACATGCAAAGGCCCACAGTGTTGTGTGGGCCGCCAGAAGAGGAGGTACTGCTGGCCCACCACCAGAGGGCGCCCTGTCTGGAGTGCGGGCTCCAGGCACCAGAGGGTGCAGCTGCCTCACAGGAGCAGCTGGGGTGACAGCTGTCACGCATCACCTGCAACAGCTGTTACCAATCATCTGATCGGCAGGGGTACATCAGCAGGACGACGTCTCCACCTCTTTGCCGAGATATCGTTCTACCTAGAAGGTAACGTACTCAGCTGACTGTTTGACAGTGATCTTTTGTGACTTTTGTGCGACTCCTTTTCCAACGAGAGGTGGAGGTAGTTTTCCTGCCGTGCGGATTGCTGGGTGCAAACGCGCCCACATTTAATTGTTTTTTGTTCCTCGCCAGCAGTACCAGGTCCGACACGCGGAGGCAGTGGCCACCTGGGAGTTCGGGACTTGGCGGCTCTAGTATTCCCGGGGTCTGGTGGCGGAGGAAATCGTGTGGTTCCGGTTCTGCTTTGGACAGACGTCTCCTATCTTCGAGCCTGCCCACACAACACCTTTTGTGATTTGGCTTTTGTCTATTGTTGTAATCTGTTGTATTTGTTGTGCCCATTCACAACAGTAAAGTGTTGTTATTTGACCTCCTCCATTGTCCGTTCATTTGCGCCCCCTGTTGTGGGTCCGTGTACCTACACTCTCCCAACACACAGATCTGGAATGCAATTGACGATACAATACAAAACTCAGTATCGTTAAATATATTTAAGAAACTTTTGAAAAATGACTTGTTACTACATTATACTCAGGCTAGACCCTAATAGCAAATAATACAAAACGATGTGTATATAATGTACACAACAATGAAATTCAAATGTATTATAATTAAATGTCTTTGTACCTTGTCTTTTGATGCCTTTGACACGACTGTAAATGTAAGAAAAATTGCTGCCGCAAATAATCTTATGTGTTTGATGATGTACCTTTGTGAATATTATTGCAAAAATCAGTATGAGATTAGTTGATGGGATAAGTGCAATATAATGTCCAGATAATGTGGGATTGTATGAATGTGTGTGTGGGAGTGCTTAATGCATCCATAGGGTTTGGGGTGGTGGGGTGGGCTTTTCTTTTACTGTTGTATTGTAATATATCTTGTGCTCAGGACCCCTTTTATAAGCTAAGGTAGCTTCTTGGGAGATCCTTTTAACAAATTTCAAGAAAGCTTCCTCAAATGCTTACTTTCTGAAATGTAAATGAAATGTCTTTTCTTTGAAATATTTGTAAATAAATAAATTTGTAATTGTAATAGTGAAAATGCATCCAATAGATTACATATAATCAAAACAAGAGGAGGTACGTAAAGTAAGAATAGTAGTGTACCAACAAAAAAACCTTGGGGAGCCCCATATTTCAAGGTGGAAAATTCAGAGGCAGCATCATAACAGAAAATATATTACAATTGACCTGATAAGTACGGTACTTCAGGGCCACTGTAGTGATAAGTAATGTCACAGCCATGAAAGAACTTAACCAGAGATGGCAAACAAACAAACAAACAAACAAACAAATTCCTTGATTCTTTCCGGGAATATGCTGTGATCTGTCATATCAAATGCAACACTACAGTCTAATAATAATAATCACACAGATGTGGAATCCCCATCAATGGCAGATCATTCAATACTAATGAATGCAGTTTCCGTGGAATTTCGTGACCTAAAGCCTGGTATACACTGTAAGATTTCAGCATTCTTATACATTCACTGCAAGCCAAACTGTGTGACATGTATTTATTTAACCTAGGTAAGACTCCAGATTTGATGTATGGAGATTGTACAATATAACACTCATGGGAAACACTCAGAATGGAATGTCATCACGTCACCCAGACAACCAAGACAAGTGAAGAAGCAGCTTGTATTTGCTGACATGTCACACAAAATCTGTCAGTAGAGATTAAAGGTCATTTATGATAGCAGATTGGACAGACTGTATGTCTCTGGGGAGGGTGACTGCTTTTGTCAGCTGTTTAGAAACACATTCTGTTTCTTTTATAATGAAAGGACTGGGATGAAGTGCTACTGTTCAGCACATTGCCTGTACTTTTCTGTCAAAATAAACTAAATAAATATGACAGAGATGGTATTGCAACATTTCATACTGCTTTTCTAGACATAGGTCATAGAATTTTAAAGATAGCCTGGGAAAAACAGCAGACAATCTTTGGTCACAAGAGTGTGACAACAGGTGTCCTTGAACATGTCACACAGTACGACGTGAGACCGCTGTTTCAGCTCAGTGAACAACATAACACTACGTTCTTTCACTATGCTAATCTTTCATCTGTAACAGCTGATAATTGTATAGTGCATACTGTGCTTAAAACTGACTGTAAAGATGAAAAATAATATTTTCTGACAAAAACAACTGAATTTTGCAAATTAGAAACAGTTCTATAGTTTGTATCAACTCTGGATGCAAACAAAGTTTCTTCAAGGAAGTTTTTAAGTGCTGTTATTTTAAAGCTTGCTGGAAAATTCCAGCGGTGAGTGATAAATTTGTAACATAATGATATTGTTACACGATGTCGACTTGAGTAAACTAATTGGTTATATATTTAAATATTTTGTTCAGTGGCAAATATTGCTTAATCACACATAAACAGACAAACACATTCACCCCTACAGGCAATTTAAAGTTGCCAATTCACCTGACCTGCATGGCTTTAGAAATGGGAGGAAGCCGAAGCACCCAGATGGAACCCATGTGAACACAGGGAAAGCATGCGAACTCCATACAGAAAGGACAGGCGGGAAACCGTCCCAGGACCTTGTTGCTCTGAGGCAACAGTGCTAACCACTCATCCACAGTGCCTCCTCAAAGCTGACAATGATGTTACAAATAAACAAATATAAACCAGTCAATCACTGTACTTGAGAACCTGGAGGAAGTGAACTTTTTTGGTTTGTACTGAAAAACTAAATTAATGATTGTTTAAAATGACTGTGTTAGTTGTAGTGTGCAGTACCTGTTCCCATTACCATTTGTAGTTCATGTATTCATTCACATTATTCTTTACACTGATGCATCAATGCTCGTGCCTGCTGTGCGAAATGACTTCTGCAGCATGTTTCTCTCTGTACTAAGTTTTCAGTAGGAGACACACCCATCCCATTTGTGTGAGATGGGTGTGTAGCAGGAACTCTAGATTTCAAGGAGTAATAACATAAATAAACTGATAGCATGCCATTGTGGCTGTTCTCATAAATAAACTTGAGAGTGCACGATAAAGACTTCAAAACAGCTTGATTCCATCAGGAGGCAGATTTCTGCTTTTGAGCAGCACAGTGAAAGTTCTCTGAAAAGAGCTGGAACAAAAGGTATCCTTCATAATTATAGGATGAACTTTTGAGTTTCCACCCACATGCTGAATATTTATAGACTGAAGACTTTCTTTGTTATGTCAGTTTAATAGGGGACCATGTAGGTCGGAGGAGGGAACATGCTGCTTTTGGTTGAAGGTAGTCATCTTTGTTGAACCTCCACCCAATGCTCACAGATTGACTGTGAATGCCAGGTCAAAGCACAAGTTGCAAACACTGCACTCGGGCCAAAATCCTGATGATTTTAAAATAGCTTTGCAGTAAACAATGAAGCGAAAGAAGTCCCACTGTCCACGTAGTTATTTTGAGCTGGGCGGAGCGGTCTGCATTTCTGCTGCGTTATGAGACGAGGTGGGTTAGTTGTCCCAGAGGTGGAGAGGAAATTACACTAATAATCTGCTCTGGGACAAAACAAATAGAGTCGAGTCTCAGATGTAACTCTCATGCATACTAAAGCAAACAGTGAAGTGCATCTCATGGTAGCAATTTAAAGTGTAATGTTTGGCTGAGCTTAAATGAGTCTGGCAGGAGCTCTGTTGTGTCTGCATGAAAGCTGGACATTATAGTTAAAGTTGGGGTTTATCTCAGGGGGCTTGGTGTTCACTTTTTCTGGGTTAGTGCTGAGGCTCTCCAGGACGTGGGGGTGGTGGTGGGAAGTGAGCTACAGGGATCAGGGTCACTGGTATGCATGTTTGTGCAACAGTGGACTTTATACTAATGTGTACAACAGGAAAAAGTACAAGTCATCTGGAGAAAAAGAGGTCTTTTTTTTTTTACATATAGTTGTATGTAAAAGTTTGGGGACCCCTGATAATTTTCATGTTTTTCCTTTATAAATCATTGATTGTCTGGATCAGAAATTTCAGTTAAATATATCATATAGCAGACAAACACACTGATATTTGAGAAGTGAAATGAAGTTTATAGTATTTACAGAAAGTATGCAATAATTATTTAAACAAAATTAGGCAGGTGCATAAGTTTGGGCACCCTTGTCATTTTATTGATTTGAATACATTTAGCACTAATTACTGGAACACAAAATTGGTTTGGTAAGCTCACTGACCCTTGACCTCCTTACATAGGTGAATCCAATCATGAGAAAGGGTATTTAAGGTGGCCATTTGCAATTGTTTCCCCTCTTTGCATCTCTTCTAATGAGTGGCAACATGAGAGCCTCTAAACAACTCTCAAATGATCTGAAAACAAAGATTGTCCAACAACATGGTTTAGGGGAAGGATACAAAAAGCTATCTCAGAGATTTCAGCTGTCAGTTTCCACTGTGAGGAACATAGTGAGGAAATGGAAGACCACAGGCACCGTACTAGTTAAGGCCCGAAGTGACAGGTCAAAAAAAATCTCAGATAAGCTGAAGCGAAGGATGGTGAGACCAGTCATAGTCAACCCACAGACCTGCTCCAAAGACCTACAACATGATCTTGCTGCAGGTAGTGTCTCTGTGCATCATTCAACTATACAGCGCACTTTGCACAAGGAGATGTTGTAATGCAGAGGAAGCCTTTTCTGAAACTAAAATTGAGTTGTTTGGGCATAACAAGGGCCAGTATGCAGTGCTGAAAAAGAACACAGCATTCCAAGAAAAACACTTGCTACCTACAGTAAAATTTGGAGGTGGTTCCATCATGCTGTGGGGCTGTGTGGCCAGTGCAGGTACTGGGAATCTTGTTAACATTGAGGGTCACATGGATTCCAGTCATTATCAGCAGATTCTTGAGAACAATGTTCATGAATCACTCGACAAAGCTGAAGTTTCGCCAGGGCTGGATCTTTCAACAAGACAATGACCCTAAACACTGCTCAAAATCTACTAAGGGATTCATGCAGAGGAACAAATACAACATTCTAGAATGGCCATCTGAGTCCCCAGACCTGAATATTATTGAAAATCTGTGGTGTGATTTTAAGGGGGCTGTCCATGCTCTGTAACAGAGCAGCACTGTTTTAACTGCATTATATCTCCCACTGTGAACAAGCACATGCACGTGGACCTCTCTGCTTTTTCAGGCTGGCTGATCACACAGATGTATTTCTTATAGTTTTCACAGTGAGTTACATCGATGGTAACACAAAAGCGTGCAGAAAGCTGACCCAGCAGACTGTTGTTAACAGGCTGCATTCATGATAAATGTTCACATGCACTAAGTCTCCTCTCAGTGGCTGCTGCTTTTATTGTGACTGTATCAAAATGAACAGTTACGACTTAAAAACGAGTCATAACACAACATCACATTTATGTAAACTTTGCAATTAATCTGTGGCTCCATTCTTATGGAACCATTCTCTCCAGTCACTGAAGTACACAAAGTAATCCCGGTGTATCATTGGATGGTCACTAACAGGCTAAATTTAAGTAGTTTCTGTGCATTCTTTTTTGTTTCAAATAAATTTATGGCACATTCATAATGTATACAGTGTGTCAAATACAAACATTTTAGATTAATTTTACTAATCAACAATTCTGTATAGAGTCAGACCAGAAACAATGCTGAAAGATTTTCATTTTTGTCTTAGGACTTCAGGACACAAGGTCGGATGTGACCCCAAGTGGAAGAGGTTTGAGTGGTTGGTGTCCAGGATAAAGATGGCAATGTCATGGGGATGCTGTGTTCTATCTGTCAGCACCACAATCAGGCACAGTGGAACGGGCAGATGTAGTGGGCAAAGGATCCAGTGGTATGTCTGTCCAGCCCAGTCCCGCTCTACATCCAAGGGGACTGTGTGGAAAGGGTCAGCTCCATCAGGTTCCTGGGAGTGCAGCACTCTGACAGCCTCTCCTGGACTGGCAACACCACAGTGGTGGTGAAGAAAGCCCAGCAGCGACTCCACTTCCTGAGGGTGCTCAGGAGCAACAATCTGGAGGAGAAGCTACTGGTGTTGTTCTACAGAGCCACCATCGAGAGCATCCTGATGTACTGCATCACAGCGTGGTATGGGGGGTGCTCAGCAGCAGACAGGAGAGCGCTGCAGAGGGTGATCAAAACGGCTCAGGGGATCACTGGTTACTCTCTGCCCAGCCTGGAAGACATTGCCAGCTCTCGCTACCTCAGCAGAGCTGCCAGCATCAGCAAAGACACATCCCACCCCAACAACCACCTGCTTGACCTACTACCCTCTGGCCAACAGTATAGGTTAATCAATACTAGGAGAAACAGACTCAGGGACAGCTTTCTCCCCAGAGCGATCACTGCTTTGAACGAAAACAAATCACTCTAATCTGCACCTTTCAAGTTTCTTGTGCAATATCTGTAAACCATGTGCAATATTCCCGTGCAGTATGATTCCACTTGTATTCCAACTGTATGTATATAATTCTTGTTTTACATTTTACTTGGTCCACATTTTATTTTATTTGACTTTACCTTGTGTTTATATTAGTTGTACATATACTCTGAATAATTCACCATTAAAATTCACTATCTTTTATTTGGCTAAAAATGACTTGCACCACAGAAAGTACCTTTTTGGAGTTGCACTCAAATCTCGTTGCAATGCAAATTACAATGACAATAAAGGCGATTCTGATTCTGATATCTGAGAACTGACACTATTGCCAAACATTTTTTTGCAGCACAAACGGGCACTACAGAAAGACCAAGCCTGTCTGGCATCAGTGAGAAATGGAGGCATTGCCCAGGCATTTCAGTATGAGGTAAGAAGACAACATTTTTATGACTAGAATCAGACTATGACTAGAACAGGTATCTAGTTTGCTGATCATTTCTTATCTCCTGTGTTTCTAAAATTTTCCCTCCAGAGAGAAGCCCTCACCGAGGCTATGAAGACACCATACTTCCTGCCGAAGGAGGAACTAGTGTGTACAAGTTTTCATCACTCCTGGACTTTGCTAAAGACCATTTTAAATGTTATGTCTTTTCACATCTATCCCAGGGTGGTAATGCTTGGCTGGAGTACAAAGATGGCACCATTGTATGTGGCTTGCTATCACCACTCACTTAGTTTGTTGTTGTTTTTTCTGATTTTGTGACTTGTTGTATGGAATGTGTCACGGCACCTGGTGTATGATTGCCAGACTCTCATCGGCGTTTGTGCTTCTGTGGAGAATCTGGCTGTCCTTGGCTCTGGTGGATGGTCAGGGACGACGACGCCACCTTCCTTGGCGTTCATGCCTGACTTTCTGCACTGGCCACTTGGCATGTTACCTCAGCGTGAGCACCACAGGAGACGTAGGAAGAGAGGACTGCTCCTCTCTTCCTGCTCAGACTGTTCGGCTTCGACTGTACCTGGCTTTTTCCTGCAAACATGCTCCTAGGCATTTATTGGCTGGATTCTTCACACCATATGACTGCTACGATGTGTGGCATTCCCTAGCATTTTGCTATCAGTGGCTCTGGCTGGCTGCATGTCATGTCTTCCAGCAGGCTAACAGGTGCTCAGTTCGTGTGGTGCTGATCAACACTAGATCACTTACAAGTAAGACTTTCATTCTGAATGGCTTCTTCTCCACTTGTGCTCTCGACTTTCTCCTGTTAATGGAGATCTGGCTGAAACCAGGTGAGAATAGCACCTTTTCTGAGCTCCCCCACAGCTGTTCATTGTTCATCTCCCCACGAGCATCAGGATGAGGTGGTGGTCTGGCCACTGTTTTCAAGGAGAATTTTAAATGCCAATTATTACCTCCAAATGATTTCTGCACTTTTGAACTCCAGCTGCTTGTGGTGGAGTTTGCCTGTCCTGTGTCTGTGTTGTTGTTTATCATCCACCAAAATTTCATAAGGACTTTATCAAGTTTTCTGAGTTTTTCACAGATTTTATCCCAAAATATGACAAACCTTTGGTCTGTGGTGATTTTATTACTCATGTTTGTTGTCTATCTAATTATCGGCTGATAATTTTAAAAGCCTTTTGAACTCCTTTGGTCAAGTGGTAGATGGACCAACACATAATCTTGGACACACTTTGGACCTTGTTATCTCTCATGGGCTCTCAGTTTCCCTTCATGACATATCAAACATTGCTATTTCAGATCACTTTTCTGGTATTTTTGAATTTATTGCTCTTCTGTCTGCTGGTAAGCCACTTGTTCCCGCATATCGCTGCTGGTTGATCCCCTCCTTGACGGTGGGGGAATTTGCTGCTGCCTTCGTGGACTCTCATTTTTATGCCATGAATGGACTGGTTTCTCCACTGCTCCCAGAAAACATCCTCTCTTCTTTCCACTCCACATGCACAGTAATTTTGGACTCTGTTACACTGATGCGCTGCAAATCCAGGAAATCAAGATCCGATCCCTGGTTAAATGCCACGATCTGTGCCCTCAGGCAATGCTGCAGACAGGCAGAGAGAAGGTGGAAAAAGGATACAGGTCTCTGCAGGTCTCTCTGATATAATAAGGGACAGTCTAACTGACTATCAGAAGGCTCTGAAGGAGGCAAAGGCTTAATATCTGTCTCATATTATTTCCAGCAGTTGTCATCATCCCAGGGTGTTGTTTCAGACTATAAACTCAGTTGTGAATCCGTGTACCTCTGTTTTGATGGATGGTACAACCAAGACCTGTGAGCAATTTCTTCAGTTTTTCATTGACAAAGTTTCATCGGTCAGAAGAATCCTGATCAGAACTGTAATGTTGAACTGTCTGTTACTCGTGCACATTCTGCTGAGCAGTTTGAGCCCGTTTCTCTTGCATTCATCAGTGAGGTAGTGAAATACACAAAACCTACAGGTTGTCCTTTAGATATTGTTCAGCTATGGTGCTGAAGGAGGTTTTCTTAATACTGTTGGGGTGGGTCTACTAACTTTTATCAACACTTGTCTTACCTTAAGGTCTGTTCCAGCTGCTTTTATGTAACGGCTGAGTGGATCCTTGTGATTTGATTGGTGCTTCGTATGTCACATGACATAGATTAATTCATCCCATTTGTGTTGCATTGCATTCAGAGTGCGGCTTGGTTCCATTTAGAGTGCAATTTTGGTTCCATACGTTTGGTACCATTGCACTCTCACATGCACGTGCACATGCACGGCCGCATGCACACGTGTGCATGTGATCACGCATACACAAGTGCGCACGAGTATGCGTGCACGCGCAAGTGTGAGCATGCTCGTGCACGTGCATATGTGCCCATGCACGCACGCTCGTGTGCGCATACTCGTGCACGCGCATGTCGCAAAACGCGCGTGCCCGACCACGCATGCTTTTGCACCCACACGTGCGTGCAAGCGCACGCACACACAAAACCAATCCACTGTGCTGCCTGGAGGTTGTTAGCAGGAAGGGAGAACAAAAGCTGGACTCATTTTTTACGTGATTTTTTTAATTAATTTAATTATTTGCTGCACTGAGGAGGTATAGCTGGACCAAGCCGGTTGCGTGGGCGCGCGTGCGCACGGGACAGCAACATGATGATTTGATTGAGTTAACTGACGCTGCTACACACACACACACACACACACACACACACACACACACACACACACACACACACACACACACACACACACACACACACACACACACACACACACACACACACAATCCACTCCCCTGTAAGCCGTCTGGATGCATGAAGAGCTGCTAACATGAAACGCTGATGTGATTTTTGGCTGAACTGAGGAACTACACAAAGTATGTAAGTCCGAAGTCAGTGCACAGCATCACTGGACTACACGTCACAGTGGAACACCAAAATGTAAGTCCATTTTCTGTTGTTTATAAATTAATAAAATATCAAATGACAATGATCTATTTTAGCCGTTATATAAAACAAATAATGAATGTTTTTACATTCTTTCAATGGTACGTATATTTAATTCGGTGAAAGCTGGAACATACCATTCAATTAGTGCTTCGCCTCGTTGAATGGTATGTTCCAGCTTTCACCTCATGAAATATTTGTACCATTGAACTCATAAACATTCATTATTTGTATATTATAATGCTGTGGTTCACAGTCGTGGGCACAGTTCAGCTAATCCGATAGCAGATAAATATCGAAGCCAATGTTTTTGCTAGTGGATTAGCGTTTCACTTAAGTTTTAAAACCATCATCGAACCAATTATCTTCTGATAAATTTAGTTCCGATAACTTTTTTTTTGCTGGTAAAGTCAAAAACATTTGTAAACCCTAAAATCAAACTTTTTAGTCCATCTGCTGTGTGTTTATTTATGGTAGACTGGCTGTCACCAGTGGTGGGCACAACTAACCATGAAGTTAGCTTTGATAACAGCTAATAAGCTAACTAAAAAGTTATCTTTTGTAAAGCTAACCCAATAAACCACCCAAAAATTTATCGGAAGCTACAGCTAACCCATAACCGATAACTTTCAGCATTGCTTCCAATACACTTGCAACTACTAACAAGCTAATTTTGAGTTTTAACACCACAATCGCTTCAGGTAGCATCAAAGACAATGAGTGAGCACTTATGTTTTGCTAGAATGTCCTGTTTTTTACATATTTTGCAGCAGTGAAGCAATTGAGAGGAACTAAACTCAACTCTACATACACACAAAAACAAGCCATTATTCCTTAACCAAATACAACCGTGCCGCAGTGAAGCAGACGTCTTGGAAAATAAAGCAGTTCTGAGTTATGGTTTTGATTTAAAATCATCAAATTATTCCATTTGTACAAAGTTAAAATACAACACATATATTTTAATTTTAAATAATGCACTAATTCTTAAGTTTTGTAACAAACACAGACAGATGCCAAGAGGATTATGGGTAAATGAGCCTCAGATAAGACTGGTTGACTCATTCATTCTATGTAAAAACCAACACGGTAATGTGCGTGCGTAAAATATGCCTTTTTTATTTGTTAAAAAAAAGCCATTTGCAAAAAGTCAAAAAGTCAAGTTGTGATTTGACAACCGTCTGATATAATTGGGGTCAAACTACATACTGCCATGAACACTACTGGCCAGTAGATGGCATTAGAGACTGTGAAAACCTGCCAAAACAAAATTCCAGATAATCCGTATCTGCTACATTTAAGATGCGTGGAATTTAATAAATGCAAACTGAATTTCAGACATCTTATATATTTTACTCTGGAACAAAGACGACAGACAGTGTTTGACATAAGTAGGACTCTAAAGAGCAAACAGGAATCGATTGATTCCAATTGAAAATAATGGAGAAGCAACCTGGGCTTCTTCTGGCATTTTTCTGGCATGTCCACACTAAAACCTTCAAAATTAGTGCATTACTTTAAAAGTAAAACATATATTTGATATTTTCACTTTCTAAAACTTCAGACGTGACATTAATTTAAATAACTTGTCCGAAATTAGTTTGGTTAAAATTTTAACCATAACTTAAAATGTATACCTCTGGATGACTTGGGTGATATTGCCCATGTGTCAATATGGGATCAAAAGAAATGAGCTTTTTTTTTTTCTGGAACCAGTTTTCCTCTGCCTGCAGAGGATAGAGCGGTTTCTTCTGGAACCAGCTCTCCTCTGTTTGCAGAGGATAGAACTACACATCTACTACAAAACAGGTAGGTACTCTACTGATTTTAGACTTCATAAATGTTTATGATTGTTAAGGTTTGCTCACCACGCCTGCAAAAATATGTTAGCGGTCTAAGCTTTATCAGAAGGTAATTAGTCTGCTGATGGTTTTCAAAGTTATCTGAAAGCTAATCCGACAATGAAAACATTAGCTTTGAAAATTAGCGGTTAGCAGATTAGTGGAACTGTGCCCACCACTGGCTGTCGTTTGCTGACGACGTCATCATTAAGTCAACGGTCAACGCAGGTGGTCAACGCAGGGAGCATTGTGGGTACTGTAGTTCGGGTTCACTTTGGACGTCACAGTATTTCTGTCCCTTGGAAATCTGCTGCAAAACCCATCACACATCGTGCAAAAAGAATTATTTAAATATCTAAAGGACAATGGATTACTTCATTACATCTAAACAAATGACTATGGCTGCCAGGAGTTAAGGTTTTGTAAAATCTCAGCGATCATTCACCAGCCCGGTAGGTGGCGGTAAATGCACCACTGGATCCGAAAGAAGAAGAAGAAGAAGAAGTGTTATCGTCTGCTTGACACAAAAAGAAAACAGACTAATTTTAACATCATTTTATTTTATTTCTTTGTGGCTGATGGTATCACCAAGACTCGGTGAGAGAGAGGAGCTCTCACGGTGCAGCTGTGTACAGACTGGGATGTTTCTTCACCGTTTAGACTGTTTTGGATAATCTCAGGAGGATTATTTTTTCAGATGAATCCCACTGTAACTAACAGGTAAGAATTTATATTTACTATGTGTATTTTGCTCTGCCAATTAACACAAATTGATTAATACGAACTACAGGAGTGAACACATCATCCAGGAGCTACTACAGGTGCGTAACTGATCTCTGAATTTTTCACATTCAGTCCACGTATACTACCCGTACCTCTGAGTGGATTTTAAATCCTGCTTTTTGATCAAACTACAATGTACTTCCTCACCACAAACTAACTTAAACAGCTGATGTCAGACCAGCTGCAATCCAAAGACAGCACCTTGCTTTGGCCTGCAGGTGGATGAGACAACTGACATCACAACAGCGAAGGAATTGGTGCTGCTCATAGGGTAGGTCTTAAGTTTTTATAAGGACATTAAGTAAACAATGTAAGCCTGCCACCATAGATTAGTTGCAAGAAATGTTTGCTTTATTTTTGATGTTGCTTTTTTTCCAGGCTTATCACAAGAGGTGAGGTGGTTAACCATTTTGCTGGAATAATGGAGGTGGAGCCAGTTCTGCCATCCTGGTCTGGATATAGAAGAAGAGCCTGGATGTGCAGAAACTGATGGGATTTGGAAGCGATGGAGCACCTCACTCCCTCAATTTTGACACGTATGTTACCCGCCTGGCACAGTCTTGTTTTTTCCATTTGCATAATATTGCCCGTCTGCGCAGCATTGTGTCTCGGGCGGAGTTGGAGATGATCATTCATGCATTTGTGTCGTCACGTCTGGATTACTGTAACTCACTATTTTTTAGCCTTAGCAAGTCCTCTTTGGACCGCTTACAAACGGTTCAGAATGCAGCTGCAAGGCTGCTGACGAGGTCATCAAAGAGGTCACATATAACCCCAATCCTCTCCTCCTTGCAGTGGCTCCCCATCCATTTCAGACTCCAATTTAAAATTCTAGTACTGACTTTTAGAGCTCTGCATGGTCAAATGCCATCTTATATCACCGAGCTATTACATCCATATGTGACAAGCAGACCAGGGGAGACTGTGCTTTCGAGGTGGTGGCACCTAAAATGTGGAATGCACTGCCTTTGGACCTACGCTCCGTAGACTCTGTTGAAACATTTAAAGTGAAGCTAAAGACCCTTTTGTATAGGCTATGTTTCTGCTGCTTTTAATTTCTTTGTTCTTATGTGAAGCACTTTGTGATTTCTGTCTTGAAAGGTGCTATATAAATAAACCTTACTTACTTACTACACCTGTAATGACAGGTGGGTAGCAGTTAATTTCAAATAATGAGTGAGTTATTTATTACTGCATATATTATTAGTCACTTCACATTTTGAGCAGTGAGTCTTCTGCTGATTGTTTTTGTATTTTTCATTTTCATATATTGTTTATAATATAAATATATACTGCAATATAGTTCATATATTGCTCCTGATCCATTTTCAGGAGCAGTCAAGTTCATGTACTGTACTTTCATTTGTAGACTGCTACTGTAGTGAAGACTTTAGATTGTGTAGATGTAGCGTGGAGTGCAGATTTTAATGTAGCGTGTAGATTATGAATTGTGCAATAAATAACATTTTAAGAAGAATTTTTGTTGGCGATTTTCTTATGTCTCTTGTATAGTGTATTTAGAGAAGACTGAAGGTTGACGTTGCAGGAAATGGGCTACATTTGTACTTGAAACAGTCAACATGCTAGAGCTTCCTCTTCTGGAGGACCCATTTCCCAGAATTAAGCCAGGTGATTGACAAGTCAGGAGTAAAGCCTGACAATGACAAAGTAAAACCTGTCACAGAAGGTCCAGGATTTGAAACATGTCTTGGGGATGTTCACATATTTGGGAAAATATATCCCTCATCTGTCAACAATGGGCCAGCCATTGTATGAATGATTGAGATCCAATAACTAATGGACGTGGGACCACCCACAACAAGAGGTGTTTCAGTGTATCAGAGACATCTTGTCTACGTCTCCACTACTGAAGGTCTACGTATAATGTGAACTGACCTACAGCTGTTTCAGCAGACACCAGCAGCTATGGCATCGGAGGTGCCGCTGCAGCAACATGATGGAGACTGGAAACCAGTTGCATACTGTTCATACCGACTGTCAGATCCTGAAACCAGATATGCACAGATCGAAAAAGAATGTCTGGCAAGCGTCTGGGCGTGTGAGAAGTTTTAAAAGTGCCATGTTGGTCTTGAGAACTTTAAATTTCTTCCTGTTAAAAGGGAGTTTTTCCTTCCCACTGTTTCCAAGTGCTTGCTCACGTTTTGACCGTTGGGGTTTTTCCGTAATTATTGTATGGCCTTGCCTTACAATATAAAGCACCTTGGGGCAACTGTTTGTTGTGATTTGGTGCTATATAAATAAAACTGATTTGATTTGATTTGAAATTGGTCACTGATCACAAACCTTTAGTGCCACTGATTAATAAAAAAGGATCTGGATAATCTATGCGATGTCAGAGACGTGATTAGACTTATGAGGTTTAAGCCACTGCTGAATATGTACCAGACACAACCCTCGCTGTAGCTCATACACTCTTGTGCAGCCCAATGAAGAGTGCAACAGAGGTGAAAGACACTCATTCAGATGTAGAGTGTTACATTTCAGCCATTATCAGCAGCATGCCAGCTGCAGCACAGAAGATGGAGACCATAAGAGAGGCCACTGCAGCTGACAGCAATCTACAGATGATATACTGCAGGACATTAAGTCTGGATGAATATGAAGGCAATGTCAATACTGCCATCACAGAATATTACCCTATTAAAAGTGAACTGTCAGAGTACAATGGGATTGCCACGAGAGGCTGTCGTATGCTTATCCCATCCGCTTTGAGAGCTGACAGATCGAATACATGATGGACAACAAGGTTTATCCAAATGCAGAGACAGAGCTAATGCATCTGTGTGGTGGCATCTCATCTGACATTAAACTGAAAGTTGAGCCCTGTCAGACATACCGTAAGATGAGACGCACAGCGTAAGGAGCCTCTCATCTTCACCCCTTTACCAGATAGGCCCTGGAAAAGACTTGCAATTGACCTGTGTGATCATAACAAACACACTTATCTAGTTGTCAGACTATTTCTCCAGCTTTGTCAAGATACTCCACATGCCTACAACTACTAACAACTGGTGCTCAAGTTAAAGATACTTTTTGCTTGCTTTGACCACCCAGACCAAGTTGTTTCAGACTATGGACCCCAGTTTGCATGTGAGGAGTTCCAGAAGTTTGCCAGAGAGTTAAACTTCCAACACCTCAAGCCAGAGGTGAGACGAAGTCACCATCAAGCCACTTGCAAGTCATGAATCAGCAAGTCCCAAGTTAAGTCTCAAGTCATAATGAACACTAATTGTTTGCAAGCTGACTTGAGACTTGACTTGGGACTTGCAGACTGATGACTTGACAATGACTTGACAGTGACTTCGTCCCACCTCTGCCTCAAGCCCACGTAATCTCCAAGGGAATGGACATATAGAGAGAGGAGTACAAATTTCAAAGAGGATTCTAAAACAGAAAGACCCTCGACTCTCGTGTTATCGTTCTACTCCTTGCACTGCTACAGGTGTCAGCACAGCTGAACTGCTCATGGGGAGAAAGATTAAAGCAACATTTCTGGAGGAGACCCCAGGGAAGACCCGGGACTAGGTGGAGAGATTATACAGTAGTGTTCAGAATAATAGTAGTGCTATGTGACTAAAAAGATTAATCCAGGTTTTGAGTATATTTCTTATTGTTACATGGGAAACAAGGTACCAGTAGATTCAGTAGATTCTCACAAATCCAACAAGACCAAGCATTCATGCTATGCACACTCTTAAGGCTATGAAATTGGGCTATTAGTAAAAAAAAAAAGTAGAAAAGGGGGTGTTCACAATAATAGTAGCATCTGCTGTTGACGCTACAAACTCAAAACTATTATGTTCAAACTGCTTTTTTAGCAATCCTCTGAATCATTAAACTAGTATTTAGTTGTATAACCACAGTTTTTCATGATTTCTTCACATCTGCGAGGCATTAATTGTGTTGGTTTGGAACCAAGATTTTGCTCATTTACTAGTGTGCTTGGGGTCATTGTCTTGTTGAAACACCCATTTCACGGGCATGTCCTCTTCAGCATAAGGCAACATGACCTCTTCAAGTATTTTGACATATCCAAACTGATCCATGATACCTGGTATGCGATATATAGGCCCAACACCATAGTAGGAGAAACATGCCCATATGGGCATGTTTCTCCTACACCACCATGCTTGCACCACCATGCTTCACTGTCTTCACTGTGAACTGTGGCTTGAATTCAGAGTTTGGGGGTCGTTTCACAAACTGTCTGCGGCCCTTGGACCCAAAAAGAACAATTTTACTCTCATCAGTCTACAAAATATTCCTCCATTTCTCTTTAGGCCAGTTGATGTGTTCTTTAGCAAATTGTAACCTCTTCTGCACGTCTTTTATTTAACAGAGGGACTTTGCGGGGGATTCTTGCAAATAAATTAGCTTCACACAGGTGTCTTCTAACTGTCACAGCACTTACAGGTAACTCCAGACTGTCTTTGATCATCCTGGAGCTGATCAATGGGTGAGTCTTTGCCATTCTGGTTATTCTGCTATCGATTTTGATGGTTGCTTTCCATTGTCTTCCACGCGTCTCTGGTTTTTTTTTTGTCCATTTTAATGCATTGGAGATCATTGTAGATGAACAGCCTATAATTTTTTGCACCTGTGTATAGGTTTTCCCCTCTCCAATCAACTTTTTAATCAAACTACGCTGTTCTTCTGAACAATGTCTTGAACGTCCGATTTTCCTCAGGCTTTCAAAGAGAAAAGCATGTTCAACAGGTGCTGGCTTCATCCTTAAATAGGGGACACCTGATTCACACCTGTTTGTTCCACAAAATTGATGAACTCACTGACCAAATGCCACACTACTACTATTGTGAACACCCCCGTTTCTACTTTTTTACTAATAGCCCAATTTCATAGCCTTAAGAGTGTGCATATCATGAATGATTGGTCTTGTTGGATTTGTGAGAATCTACTGAATCTACTGGTACCTTGTTTCCCATGTAACAACAAGAAATATACTCAAAACCTGGATTAATCTTTTTAGTCACATAGCACTACTATTATTCTGAACACTACTGTATGTCAACACTGGCCTGGGAACGCCTCGGCATTCCAGAGCTGTTGCACCCACGACCCGTTCACAGATAAGCTGTTGAAGATGAGTGAGTAATTACCCCCCCATCTACAGAAATGATATCCGATTATTAATTTCAGAGGACCATGGATTATCGCAACATTATGATTTTTTGTCACCTCATTTTCAAAATTTTCCCACTTTATCACTATGATCTACAGCACTACTATAACACCCCCCAACCTCCACCACATGATGAAATCCGCACATCCCGCGGATTCGCTGAGTTTTCACAGTCCTGAGTTTATAACCACTAATGGATAGTTTCTGCCAAGTGCAGATAAAATTGCTTATCATTATGCTAACCCCATGATGTGGACGCCGTGATGCGGACCACATCTGTCCCAAATCTGTACCAGATATGGGCTGTAAACGGTTGGTCTTTTGCGAATCCAGTTCAGATCTGGTCCGGATCTGTTCCAGAACTGTAAGGTGGAGCTGTGCCAGATCTGGGCCAGGGTGAAAAATTGTTTGGACCGGATCCATTTTCAGGATTGGTACCGGATGTTGGACTACATCTGGCCCGGATCGATTTTCTGTCTGGGGTGTCACAGAGCCACATCGGACAGAGAGAAGATGGTGAGAAAGACGGTTTGAAGAAGTCTGATAAGGACAAGAATCCGTGGAATTGTCACTGGCTTCATACACACACCTGACAGATAAGAGCTTGTTAAGCTTGTTCAGTTTTTAACATAAATATGTGCAATGTCGAGAAAGAGCACTTTGTTGAAAGCAAAGCATTATGATTGTTTTATCACTCACAATAGACAAAACTTGATTAGCCATTAAAACACATTGGTGTGATAATATTTCACACCAAAATGTGTTTTATTGGCAGATTAAGTTCTTACAAGAGCTTTTGTTCAAATGTGGACCACATCTGTCCCAGATCCATGCCAGATACGGGCTGTAAATGGTTCGTCTTTTGCGGATCCGATTCAGATCTGGTCTTGATCTATTCCAGAACTGTAAAGTGGAGCTGTGCTGGATTTGGGCCAGGGTGCAAAAATTCTCTGGACCAGATCCATTTTCAGGATTGGTGCCGGATGTTGGACTACATCTGGCCCGCATCCATTTGCTGTCTAGGAGAGATTACGCACTATAGCATGCCCCAATTGGGTATCCCATTGTTTTTTAGCCACTAAGGTAAATGATGGGGAGTCACAAATTGGCAATGGGAGACCTCCTGAACTGTGTTAGACTAAATGTGCAAGAATACCATGTCCTTAATGATCACATGAGTGTTGTGTTGGATGTTTAGCACAGTATAAATTTGCACAGATCATGTGGGGACAGTCCTTCTCAGTACAGATAACGGTTCAAATCAAATCCAGCTTTCAGTGCTCCGCTGGCAGCTGACTACACATCAAACTGAAACCTCTCATCACCAACTGTCAGCTGGAAAGACCAAGATTACATGTGCAGCTAAATGCAGACAGTGCGATGGAAGGTTGTGATTAAGATGTGATTACACAGAGCACGTTTGCTAACCTCCACCGCACTCTCATAACCCATGTGCACATGCACAGCAGCTGCTGCCTCCTCACACAGACGCTCTAAACTCAGACAGGCAGGAACGTGAGCAGTGTGAAAAAGGTCTGGTGAGTATACGGCCCCATAAAAAACTTAATGCCCCCTTCCTGACTGAATCTATTTTAGGCTGAAGGTACCACTCTCTGAAGACTCAGAAATACTCCCTAAAGCTTGTGATGGTCTTTGGCAGGTGGGTTTGGCCTTCATGAAGACCTGCTTCAAACTAAACTGAGAAAACTCCTAAAATTGGGAATATTTCTCAAGAATCCACAATAATGGCACCTTGAACATCTGGTGTGAGTAACAGTATGCGATGTCCACACGCTACTTTCAGCTTAATGTACATCTTTAATTTAAGGAACACATAGGAGCAGGACATAACATGGGCAACGCAGCATTGGAACACAGCACACAGACAGAACGACACACACAACAGGGGTTACTGTGGTAACTGGCAGTCCCACTTTATGGCAACTGCTGCAACACCTAGTCTACATACGTATAACTCTTAAATGACTGTGTGTGTGTTTACTAGCAGGGTACCTGGGCAATTCCTGGGTCTGAGATCTCATCTGAAATACCGATTTGTAAGCGTGCTCTGAATATTATTTGTCATGTTGCCTTTAATGTTTGGAATTCTTGAATTTACTTCCAGACGTATATTTGCCTTTTATATATGAGATATATATTTAACAGTCAGGCCTAGCTGAGGAGGATTCGCTGGTACATATGTCCACATCATCATCCTGTGGAACCCTCCCTGGATCCTGATTAGCAATCACTTAGGCAATCACTGCCGCAGCAGCCGCAGCAATCACTGGTCCATCCCCACCTCTGAAAAGTAGCCATATATCGGCTTCATGCAGGTGATATGTGGGCGTCCTGTTAACCTTGTTGAGTTACTGGAGTCCTGACTGAGGCTTCTGCATGCTGGAACTTTCTCAGGTCAAAACACCACTCAGTCTTAAGCTTGGTTCACACAACAGGATTTTAAAATTATCTTTAGGTTTCCAAAACCTGAGAGACCACACACGTGAAGATAAAAAATCATGGATCTAACAGGTTTGGTCGTACAGTGTGTGGTGTTCAGCCACACTGTAAGGACAACACCACCACACACGAACAGATTTCACACACGAACATTTACAGCTCAGACAGGAAATCTCACAAAATCTCTCAAGATTAAACGTGACTTCAGAGTAAACAAACGGAGGTACTTTGTGGACTATTTAAAACAGAGGGAAAAAACTATACAAAAAGAAAAAGAAAAGGCGCTCTTTAAAGGAGTGGAGACAGCGCGACCACCGGACTTTCTGGTAAGTCAGAACAGCTGTTTTAATTTTATTTTCTGCTCCGTACGTCCGTCACCTCAGTTTCTGATTGGCTGAATGTCACATTCAGCAGGCTGCGTGCTCGTTTGTTGTCGGGGGACACCACACAGGCTGCGATATCGGGCCAAAAAAATCCAACATGTTGAATATCCCAGATTTGCGATCGGAGCGCTCCTGACGCCCTTCCGAGCAGATCAGAGCGCTCTGAACACACCACACACAGCAGGAATATCTGATAAGATTATCTTTAGCATCATCACGATTGTCAGGGCGTACTTAAGATTGTCGGAAGGGGAAGATCGGGTCCGATATCGGCCTAATTATCCTGCCATGTGAACCCGGCCTTAGTGTCATAAATGATGTTCCCTCACAATGTGAACACATACATGCAGATGTTGAGCAAATGGAAAGGAGGAAAAGGAGCACAACTGAGTAAAAGTTAAGTTGAGCTGTTATTTTAGACAGACCCTAATAAGATTCCATGTTGAGTTCCTGTTGGAGGAAAACAGAGGGCGCCTCCTGTGGGAGAAGGCAGACGACTAATCACTGTGTACAGCTTTTCATCCACTGTTGGCTCACAATGTTTTTGAAGCTGTTGTTTTATCCTGTATTTAAAGAGGAACAGAAATGCTTTTTGAGAATTTGTTTGTGCATTCCTTGGTAAAAAATTAAGTGTTATTCAGACACTTGCAGAATGTTTGAGCTCAGTGTAGATAATATTATTTGAATCAAATTTGCCGCTAAATTGACATGTAAATGGCCATTGGCTGAAGTCAGTGGAGGGCACTTCCAGTTGACGTCACTGGTTGGGGTCTCCTCTGCTGGGGACGAGTGCAGTTTATTGAGCTCACTCATTGAAATTCTATTAGTCTCGTCAAGAAACAGGTAGAATACGCCGGAAAGCTGCGCATGTTGGCAAAGCCACAAACGGAGGAACAAGGGAGACAATATTTCCTTCCATAAGTAAGTGGTTTTGGTCATTCATGTCACCTTGTCCGTGACATTTGGTTGATAAACAGGTGTATGTTTCCTGCCCGTGCCTGTGTGGTCCGAGGACACGGATGACACTGACACACACCACTCACACACAGATATGTGCACACACACCACTGACTTCATGAATGAAACTCGGTCAATAAAGGATAATTGTGCAAAAATACTATATATATATATATATATATATATATATATGTATATATATATATATATATGTTTCATAATGATTTTAGGAGCCACGCTATATGCTGAAAAGAGCAGCAGCTGTGTCCAGGGTCTGCTGATAATAAGAGCCACATCAACTTTTCCTGCATTCCAATTTGCATGTACATGCTTCACACATACCAGGCTCCCACTCAGCAACAAGAACATTTACTAACAACAGAGTGTGTGAAAGGAACTTTTCTTGCTTTCTCATGAGATAGGAAGGGAATAAAGTGATGAGGACTGCACAGTTTATCCCTATGTCACCTTCTCATCGTTATCGTCCCATTGTGCCATTCTCACTCACACTGTCCACTGAACACCATCCTGAACAAACAGCCCTGTTTTTCCAGTCTAATAATACACCCCACGCTTTTTTTTTGTTTGTCTTAATTGCTTCTGGTCTTAGATTGGAGGCAAGAGTGGAAAATTCCATAGCAGCAGGATAACTTGCTGTTGCAAGCTCCCTCATTTGAAAGTGAAAGCCTGTGGAGAGAGACGGAACAGAGGTGGATGCGAGGAAGAAGTACAATAGAACAGAAATAGAATAAAGTTTATTTGCTATTTCACAAGTGCACTTAAGTGCATGTACATTTGGAATTCTTGTGCGTTATATACATATAGATATATGTACAGATCAACTCTGTGAACTGAAAAAGTAAAAAAAAAAAGAGCAGGATACATATTGCGATTTCACTCATCATTAACTATTGCCCATTTTGTTAAGTATTGCACATAGAGTGTATGAGATATTGCACATATTTGATGTGTTAGATTTTATTGCACACAGTTGTAGCACCTGTGAATCACCAAAAATGGGGTGTCAGTCAGTCATATAAATGTTTAGTCTTATAACTGAAAATGCCCCCCCCCCCCCCCCCCCTTCGGGTTGCACCTACGGGTGTAAGATTTACATCTCCATAAACGTTCAAATCATTGTACTCACCTCATAGCAAACTGCATAGTGTGGTGTGGTACAACTAAATGTAGTTATCTGAAGTATTGGAAAAACAATACCATAGTTATATCCTCATTAATTGATTAGTTGCTTTTTATCAAAAAACACTATTTTATACTTTCATCAAAGGATGCCACACATAACTGCAGATCTACAAGCTTATAACTCACATGTTGCAATGTGATGTGGTTTAAGCATGTAGATCTGCTGTTTTCACAATTTTTGATCATTTCTACCCATAATGACATCCCCCAAATCAGTTCACCAGAGTTAAATTGCTTAAAGTGTCAGCATGCACCTTTTCTTGTGCCCAGAGTCCAATTACTACGTGTATTTTATTCTGCCAATTGTAGCGGGATGAAAGTCCTGGGTCCCAATTGAAAAGACGTTCCCGCTAGCTTGGCTAACAGGGGAGTTCCCCTTTGGCTGACCTGGCAGAAGAACGGTGTTTTGGTGCGAGCCGCGTGGGTTCAATCCCCCACCGTTGTCCCGGCCACGAAGGTCCTGCTGCTTCAATCTGGCGTCACGAACAGGATGTGGGTCACAGAGTATGCTAACATGCACCTGTGATTTCGGGACGAAGTCAAAAATGGTGGGGAGATGTGTAGCGGGATGAAAGTCCTGGGTCCCAATTGAAAAGACGTTCCCACTAGCTTGGCTAACGGGGGCGTTCCCCTTTGGCTGACCTGGTAGAGGAACGGTCTTTTGGTGCAAGCAGCGTGGGTTCGATCCCCCACCGTCGTCCCGGCCACGAAGGTCCTGCTGCTTCACAATCAATGCATTAAAAATACATGAACGTATTTCAATTGTTTAAGCCGCAGGGTTGAAAGCGTGTGAAAAAGCAGCAGCTTTTAGTTCGTAAATGATGGTGTATGTAATACCGAGATAAAGTGTGACTTCTAATACTGTGTTTTACTGCTTTTGAAAGATGATGACAGTGTTTGGGGTTTTATTTTTTTATTCACTCATTTTTCATGCGTTCTTGTGTGTTTGTGATCCTTGAATTTACCCAGCAGCCCCTGTGGCGCATAAATTGAAACTGGTTTATCAGAAGCCGACAGTGTAATCTGATGTGGCCACGTCTGAATCAATACTAAAAGTTATCGGTTATTTGTAATAAAGATAAGCAGTTTATCGTTTATCGTCATAAAAGATAACTTTTCAGTTATCTTATTAATGGTTATCGAAGCTAACTTTTTAGTTAGCTGTGCCCACCACTGCTCATGATGCAGTACACAAATTACAAGTATTTCCTCTTTTGTCATGCTTTATTGGCTGTGCATTATGTTGAACTGTAAAAGGTGTTTGTTGTTCACATCATTGTACTATTGTTTTCCATACTTAAGGCAAATAGCCAAAGTTGCATCCAGATTTTTTTTTTATTTGTTTATTTATTTTTTGCATGTAATCTTGCTCAAGCTTCTTCCACACTACTGGGTTGTTAATTTACAATTTGTAATCACTTAAATCGTGGTGTCTGTCTTTCACAGAACTGAGGAGAGCTTTATATTTGTTCCATCCAGTGTGTGCTTAGTGAGGGGCCACAATGCAAAAATGGGGTGCCTAAAAACAAGATAAAAACCTGAAATCTGAGGGAAAAGGTAGTCAAAACAAGTGAAATTATCTGTCCATGCAGCAAGATAATGTCACTTGACAAGATTCTTTAATTAAGATTGTTAAATCTAGAAATAACCATGTTGAACACTTAAAATAAGAAATTAACTCTTAAAACAAGATAAATTATCTAACACTTCTAAATCTAAGTGGGGTTTTTTTCTTGGTAAGAACCAAATAATTTGCAGTGTACAGTTGTCTTCCTTGCTGCCAGTGTCCTGAAATAAAGTGTATTGCATCGTATCGGCTCGTGTAGTGTCGTGTCTTATCTTATCATATACCTATAAATGATACGCCAATATGATTGGATAAAACACTAAAGAATAAATAGCAATACACCCTTGTGATATTTTTCGCGGACTGGTAATATTTTTCATACCACCCGAGTAAAACCCACAAAATGAATGTCGCCTTGGTAATCAGCCAATCCATACATATGTTGTGACATCACGGAATGTGCGATCCTAGATATTGTCAATGTGTAATTTAATACAGTGGTCCCTCGCTATATCGCGGTTCACCTTTTGCAGCCTCGCAGTTTCGCTGATTTTTTTTTTAGTGCAATTTTGCATGCTACTTTTTTTTTTTTAACAGCACATTGTGTTCTGCGTCCTTATCAGGCGGGCCGGGCCAGCTGAACAACTCCAGCAACAGGTCCAGAGACTACGCTCGCTGTTTTGATGCGGAGCGCTCTGGCAGCCCGCAAGGATAGACGTCTTGTGGAAAAATCCGCAGCACCCACTGCATGATCTCGGTAACCGCAGCCGCAGAGCTCCATGGCCATGACTTGGATTCTTTGCGGGTCCCACATCCGTACCCCCGCAGGCAGTGAGCGAAGGCAGAGCACGCGCATTGTGTTCTGTGTGCATTTATCATTTGTAGGTATATGACAAAATCGTTATCAAGTTGTTCACCAATGAATATAACTTTTTACACCCTCCAGAAAACCATTTTCTTCAGGGTGTATAAGCCATATTCATTGGTGAACAACTTGATAACTGATAGTATTGTATCGTATCATATTGTATCATATGTGCTTTGGCCAGCATCCTGTTTGTAAGAGCAATACACTTTCCTCTTTATTTGGCTATCTATTATACATTTATTTTAGTCAAGACTTGCCAATTTGCATGGATATTGTTCACTAATCACTTAAATAATGCATACATCCTTTGTTGTCTGTCTTTCTCAGGGCTCTATTTGTGTGATGTGACCTACAGCACCTTGCTGCCAGCCTGCCAATGCCATGACAGTTTCACCGCATATAAGTGAGTGAATGGTGATAAATAAACACTCCTGAATCTTAAATCCTTTCTCCAGCATCTTTCTTAAGACCAAGTGACCAAATGATGACTACTGTGTAGTCATCATTTACAGTATTGTATTCAAGGCTCCATAATATAAAGGGATATTGTTCAGTATAGTAGTGTTATTAAGGGCTTGTGTGTTTATATCGACTTCAACGGAGTCGAGTTGGCAACGTATCTGCACGCGAAATGTAGTGGTGGGCCAGTCTGGACCACAGTCCAGCCCTGTTTGATGCCTATGCATGACTCATCACCCCCACTGATGAGTCCAAGGATTGTCGTGTGATCTGTGTACTTAATAACATTGTCACTGTCCTGGGTGGAGATACAGTCATGTGTGTATAGTTGAATAGTTTTGGACTTAAACAGCAGCCCTGTTGGGCTGAAAGAGATTAACAGAAAGAGTTGAAGATGTCACAAGAAAATTAGACAAGTAAATGAAATATTATTTTTTAAGACCAAAAAAAAACAAAAAAAAAAAAAAAACCCCACTGCCACCTGTTGTGGTTCTTTCCATCTTGCTCCCCTATCTGTCTCCTGCCTCCTGGGCAGCACGGTGAGTTAGTGGTTAGCACTGTTGCCTCACAGCAAGATGGTCATTGGATTAATTCTCACCTGTGGCCTTTCTCTGTGGAGTTTGCATGTTCTCCCCGTGTTTTTGTTGGTTCCCTCCAGGTACTCCAGCTTTCTCCCACATCTAAAGGCATGCAGCTTAGGTGATTTGGAATCTATAAAAATTGGCCAGGTCTCCCTTGTAAAAGAGATCTCGATCTCAGTGGGAGTAACCTTGTTAAATAAATAAAACAGAATAAGTTATGCATTGTCCAACACTGAAATCAGGTCTGGGAGCATGGGCAGGTGCCATGTCGCCACATCCACCATACCATGGAACTGCCACAGATCCTGAATGGCAACCACACAGCCATACAACTGATCCGTCCACACCTCTCCAAAGTAACATCAGTCTGCTGCAGACAACTGAACAACATTATTTTGGCCTTCCAGCTGCTGGGGTTCTCAACACTGATACACCATTGAATCATCATGGAAACATGACACATCGCCGAAAAGCCATAATAACTAACATTCCCTCATAATGCAATTGATATCAATCGTCTTAGTCTCCCTAAGTAACTGCTTGTTTGATACAAAGTCATTCCAGCAGTACCCAAGGATCCTCCAAAAAGACCTCAAACCAAAGACATCCAGTTTCCACTTTAGGTTACTGGTTAGTATCCAGGTCTTACAACCAAACAGTAAGACAGGAAGCAGCAGGACCCTAAAGACTTGAACCGACAGTCTCCTGCAATTATATCAGCATTGCCAAAACCTTTGTCCAGCAACCTCATGACTACATAAGCTTTTACCAGGCATTTTCTGATGTCATAAGCCAAGAACCCAGAGACATGAATGTCACTGTCAGTGAATGTCTGGAAGTTCAACACTTTCATCACATACAGATACACTTCTCATGGCTGACATCGGGAAGTCATTGAAAGACCAGATCTTGATCTTGATCCAGTACAATCACAAGCCTAGACACTCTGATTCTGAGTCCAATTTTAATGATGTGGGACTTCAACCAGTGCAGACTGTTTAGTTGTGCATGCAACCAACAAAAACTCACCCTGCGGGTGGTGTGTATGTGTGCGTGTGTGTGTGTGTGTGTGTGTGTGTGTGTGTTGTTGTTGTGCATATATACATACATAGATGCATACATAGTAAGACGACCATGTAGAAGCACCCAAACACCTCGGGGCACCTGTATAAACAGTTAGTACACAAGCTACATGCCTTTCTTTTATAGTGCTATTTTAACATTTAAAAACAGTTGATTCAACACTATGCCCTGAGCATATTGGTGCCACTCTAAATAATATTAATTACAACCCAAATTTCAGTGAAGTTGGGACGTTGTGTAAAATGTAAATAAAAACAGAATACAATGATTTGCAAATCTTCTTCAACCTATATTCAACTGAATACACCACAAAGACAAGATATTTAATGTTCAAACTGATAAACCTTATTGTTTTTGTGCAAATATTTGCTAATTTTGAAATGGATGCCTGCAACACATTTCAAAAAAGCTGGGACAGTGGTATGTTTATCACTGTGTTACATCACCTTTCCTTCTAACAACACTCAATAAGCGTTTGGGAACTGAGGATTAATCATTAATCCACCGATCACAAGAGTATAAAGGTTTCAGATATGCGACTGACGGATCCAAATTTATTATAAGTTGTTTTTTCAAAGCGGTTTTATTATTTATAGCACCACCTATGATTGTTTTAATTGATCTTTTTTTTTATAATATACAGACAGTTTGTACTGTACACACCATAAACAGTATTCTGGTTGAAGCTGACAAATTTGGCAGTATTTGGTCCATTCATTAGGGCCCCTTCACACATAACACGAAAGATGCAGAAACCAGAAGAAAATCCGCAAACCAAACATGAAATGGGGAACCACGAACCATCGTGCGTGTGCATGAACACAGTGCGAGCAGCTGGGATGTGTTGCACCACATCGCGCCGCTGAAATGGAGGAGCATAAAATGGCTCAAATCAACAAGGTGATAAACGTATTTTTTAAAAAAGAAAAAAGCACAATAATAACTGACCAAACAGCATTTGTTACGGTGTATTTCTGCTGATATGTGACTGAAAGTGACGTATTTGTTGCACTGTTGGCTTGTCCTGCAGCACGCCGCTCACAACACACGTGTGCCCATGCGTGTGTCCAGCTTGGCATGTGTGTCCTGTCAGACAGATGTGACATTCAGATCGCCTGCTGCGTGTCCATATGAACTGATGGTCCATGTCAGCTGGGGCAGCCTGTCAATGTGCACACTGTGCACACTCTCCAGCCCTTTCCAGCTATGTGGTATGAGTAATATCATGATGACATCATTCAAACATCATAAACTGACATCACTGTATTGTAGGGACAATGATTTGATATGCACCTCGATACTCTACCAGCAATACAATACATACGAGGTCTGTTAGAAAACTATCCGACCGTTTTATTTTTTTTAAAAACTATATGGATTTGAATCATGTGCGCTTGCATCAGCTAAGCTTGAACCTTGGAGAACCGAGGAAACTGCCAACAACAACAGATGGTAAATAATGTTGAGATTATTAATTTCACTTTTGCACAAAAAATAAATAGTAATTTTGGTATTTTGGTAATGACTTTATGTTATAATGTTATAATAATAATAATGGTATGTTGCAAATTTGCAACAACAGGCATACTGGTCAATTTGGTATGTTGCATATTTGAGTCAAATATTGTAGCATATATGTGACAATAGGCGTTAAGGGGTTAAAACTGTAAAATTAAGTGTGTAGATGACAATCTGACATGAGTGCATTTTTGGTGTGGTCACTGAATTACAATATGAACTCAAACAAACAACCAAATGGCTCAAACTTTCAGGTGTGTGAAACTGCCCAAAGACCCAATTTCTCCTCAAATACTAAAAACTAATTTTATGCTGCCTCCTTTGAAATAAATTCCGTCTGTGCCTCTCCTCCCACCTCTCCCACATGTTCTTTGTGTTGGCACAGAAATACCAAACAGATGTGCGTTCAGTGCTTTCAGTAGCAGGAAAATACCATCTTGTCTCAGCACTGCTTGTACCGTTCACAAGAGCCAAGGCCCCCTGTTTTTCTGCAGCCGCAACAGACCTGTGTCCTGGATTCCCTCCCCCATGCAAGCCAGGAGAATGAAAAGGCATTATAAAGGCTAAACCTTCACTGCACATGCCCTAAGTGCCTATTTAATCAAAAGAAAATAAAGCCGGCCACATCCACATGTTGGTGTTTGTATAACTTAACAGGAGAACTGAAACATGCTGTTGGACTGTGGAGGTTTCTGGCAAGTTTCTCTTACCTCCAAACCAGCTACTTTAGTGCAGCTGAGTAATACATGCCCTGCTCTCACAGTGTGTATCTTCTTTACACTTCAAGTGGGAAAGTCAACACAATGAAAATACTGCTATCAGCACACATTCTTATCACACAACACAGCAACTGTAGGTTGGTGGAAAACAAAAACCCACAATTATTATTCAGTGAGCATGCACCTACACTGTAGTCAACAAGCCGATAAAAAAGAAAAACTCAAGGCAACCGGCTGCAAAGACATTTTTGAGTTTCCCCACCTGCAAAGTAGAACATGTAGCTCAGTGGGATGAAGGGTTGAGACAGCAATATGTAAACCTGGGTTCAATTCTTGGTCACACTACCTGTCTGCATCCTTGGACAAGACACTTCATCTGCATTGTCCCAGTCCACCTAGCTGTAAATGGGGACCAGCCTTGGCTGGGGAAGTAACCTGTGATGGACTAGTGTTCTGTCCATGGGGAGTCATAGACTCTCATTCACTACACACTATGACATTTGGAGGTGTGCACTGGCACCAATGGGCCACATACGATTTACTTCTTCTTCCACCTCATCCATTTAAGTTAAGTAAACTTTTATTCCAGCTGGTTGCCATGAGTGTTGTGTCTGCATCTGACTGCCCTGTCTGTGAATAGAATAGAATAAACTTTATTGTCTGTCCCAAAAAGATCACAGAAATTCTTCTTCAACTGCCTCATAAAAACACATTAAATACTCACACACACAAAAAAATCACTGTACACTGTAAAAAAAAAAAAAAAAAAAAATGCACAATTGACAACACAAGCATCTATCTGGTCTTACTGAGGGTTGCTACAGCACAGGGCATGAAAGATTTGTTGTAAATATTTTGCAGGCCAGAGGGACTTTATATCGCTTGCCTGATGGCAGTAACTGGAAGGAGTGGTGAAGGGCGTGTGAGGGGTCCTCAGTGATCAGGGTGGCTTTTCTGATCGCCGAGCGATTATATAGTTCACACAGAGGGTTTGGGATGAACCAACTACTTTACTAGCATGAGTGATAATGCGGAAAAATTTAGTTCTGTGTTTGAAGGTGAGGAGGTTGTACCAGGATGAGATACTGAAGGTAAGGAGTGATTCAATGAGGCCTTTTGTTTATGGTTTGTGTTCTGTCCTGTCTGTTACCCACACCCCCTTTGGTCTTCAGTGTGTATGTATGTGCGTCTGTCAACCCCATCCGTGTCCTTACATTTGCAGGTTTGTGTTTTAGTCGTTTGTCTTGCGTCAGTGTATTTCATTCATGTATTTATTGTCTGCTGCCTACACCCCTGTTTGTATTCAGGGTGTGTCCTTCTGTGTCTGTCTTTTGTGTATGTCCTCCTAGTGGTTTGTCCTTGCCCTTGGTCTGTGTTTTCATTTGTCTGTGAGCTCTGTCCCTGGGTTGTGTCTCTGTCATTAATTGTCTTTGTCATTAATTGTTTCTCTCTGGATTTGTTCTGTGGATTTTCAAGTATAGCGCCTCTGTTTTACGTTGTACACGGTGTTCACTTTGTCGTCCAAGTGTTGTGGTTAGCTCCCCATCTGTGCACTTTCAAGTATTATTATGTTCTGTATGTTTTCAGTTGTTGATGTATTCTTTAAGTATTATAATTTTCTGTATGTGTTCAGTATTTTCTTTATAGGTTCAGTGGTTCATTTTTGATCCCTGTCTGTGTCCTGATGTTCCAGGTCCTCTGTGTTTCACTCCTGCAACCTCACCTGTCAGTCTTGTGTCTTCCTGTTGCACTCCTTCACGTTTGAATTTCACATTGCTTTTCCACTTTAGTTCTGTATTTTGGTTGTGGTTCTTATTAGTTCTTATAGTATTTGTGTTCTGATCACCTCCTTATATTATGTTAGTTCTTTCACTCTTGCACTTTATTAACTTATGAGTTCAATGTTGGTTTATGCTTTTATGATTTATCCTCTTCTTCAGTTATGGTTGGTTGTTATGTTTAATTTTTGTTCACTCACCCTTAGATGTCTGTTGTGTTGTTTTTGCACCATCAGTATTCTGTTTAATTCTCTTTCATCTGCTCCCTGCACTCTATGTCGGTATTGTATATTTTGTCATGTTTACCTGTAGTCTTCAAGTCCATTCAGCTTTTTGTGTTAGTTTTGAGCAGCTGTCTCCTTGTTTTTTCACTGCCATTTTTGGATTTACTTTTGGCTGGCATGTCTTCACTTCCTGAACTGATTGGTCTGTTACCTCCTGCTCAGCCCAATAAATCACTTGGGTTTTTTGACACTTACTCCTCATTATGCCTCTGTCTGCAATTTTGGGTTCATCACAACAGAATGAAACTGCCAACATGTATGACTCCAGCAGATGATCACCCTGACGTTGTGGCTTTTGAAGTCTTCGGCAAACATCTCAGATTATTATTTAACTGTTATTGCTGCTACGATCCGGGAAACAAAAGAGGACTTTTGGGCTCAAACGTGGAAATTATTGGACATGTATGTATGGGCTTTTGATTTCTTCCTGGAATTATTTGCTTTAGAGGTTTTTTTTTTTTTTTTGCCCAGGATAGCTTCCCTGAATGGGCATGGGATCCCAAATGATATTTCTTGCCCCCTGGACTTGACCGTCTGAAGTCAGACATAACGACCGGCTGTAGTCAGCCTTTGAGTCATGCGCCCAGGACAGCTAGCATGTTTCGGATCGTGCTACGCTCACCAACCCTGACTGGGGAGCTGCAGCCAATTTTCTTATGGCTAGTCCAGCTGTTCAACAGCTTCCATTACAGCCACAGCCCCGGCTAGCAGTATGGGTTTTTAGACCAGGTGTGGGATTTAGTCGAGGAAAACCACTGTTTTGTTTTGTTTATCCCCTGTCTGCATATATATTAATGGTAAGTGCCACACTGGCAGAACCACTTATGAGCATTAATGCACATATATGCAATTTATTCTTGCAGGACAGAAGGTATGTAGTGCGTGAGTGAATGTGGTGTGCGTGTGTGACCCCCAGCCGCCCTTCCCGATCAGCCTACAACATCCTACTCAAAGCCGACTGAGAACTTCTATCAGGAGGGACCGACCACCAAAACAACACGAAGACAGACAAAAACAAAAGACAAGTGGTGAAAGCAATAACTGTGAAGTGAGACATCAAGTAGGCGGGTCCCCAACATAAAACATGCCGGAACAAACCACCACACATGAACAAGCAGTGACAGCGGCAGTCTGTTGTAGTTAGTGAGCATTCATACCCTAATCTAGGACACCAGAGTCTTGATCCCCTTGAGAGCACCCAAAACCGAATTGTGGTGTCAGCCACGAACACATAACCAACCACACACATAGACCCAGATCACAGCTAAATATCCGATCACTACTGTTGCTGGTGTGTTGGGCCAAGATAAAAGTACAGAACCCTATCATATGACATGGACCACTCCGGCACGTCGGAAGCCATATGGCCGATCGCAAGCGATGACAGAAATGGGTCCAGGACGCAGGGCCCCAGGAGGAACCAGGTGAAAAAGGGAAGCGGAAGGGCACAGGGGCCAGGAAGGGCAGCTACCAGAGCCACCGGGGCAGCACGGCAGACCAACAAGGGAGCAGCCCGACGGCGCCGGAATGCACCCCCGACACGCCCCCCCCCCCCCCCCAAAGGAGGCACAGGAAGCAACCCCATATCCGAGGGAAGCATGCAGGGTGTCGGCAGGGCCCATCAAGGGGGGGGGGCGGAACCACACCACCCTGGCCACGTCCCCAAGAGGGAGGAGCGAACGGCGGCAGGGACGGGGGGCAAAGGAGCCACCGCAACTGAACCCAGAGTGCAAACAGGAACCACCGGCATAGGAGGGCGGGGCCTGGCCCCCAGAAAAGAGGCAAGACCCACCCCCGGGCCAGTAAGCACACGAGGCCCCCCCAGACACCCGAGACCCCCCCAAGCAGCCTGCAGGACCCCCCAGACCCCCCCAGCCTCCAATCCACCCCCATCCCAGACCCCACCCCGGACACCAAGCCCAAGATCTGGAGACCACCTAAAAACGGGGCAACACCCCACCCCACTGAAAACGCGGCCCCTAACCTCTGGGTTTTTGATCTTCCTGGACCTTTAGAATTTGGACAAGAGTTCTACCAGGTAGCTAAAACTGCCTTCCTACAAATGATTATAATGACTCAGAATCAGAGGACGGATTTTTGTGTGACCAGTCATATCATCTAACGACACGCATTTGATACCAATGAATTGAGCGGCAGTGTGGAGCCAAAATTCGTGCCAGGGTGGCTTTAAGCTTCTTAAAAGTCCTCCTCCCTCCTCTTAACAGTTTTTCACCTTAGGAGGTTTCTTAAGGCCTACGATACTTTGTGAATAACTTTTATATTACCAAGGGAAAATTTTAAGAAATGTCTTAGAATTTGAGGAATTCTAAGATTTTAGATTTTTAGAATGACATTACTAAGAGCTACATTTAGCCGAATGCTTTGTGAGTATGGGCCCAGTCTATCACAGGGCCACATATAGACAGATAAACCCATTCACTGTCCATATTCAAAAAGAAAATTGGAAGGCAAACCACTGACTCACTGACATAGAAGACTCTTATGGATCTTGTATTCACTTCAAAATTCAGTTTTTAAGATTTATTCATCCATGAATGACACATCACTGCTGTGCAGAGTGTAACTACACTGGGCTTGGGGACATTTTCATACCAAATCACACCCCAACAATTTGATGATATCTCAACACATCATGTAGCACAGGTTAATTGAACCAGAGTTCAATTCCAGGTGTGTCTGTTTTAGGCTACCTCCCTGTGTTTGTGCGGCGGGGGGGGCAAACCCCATCTGCACCATCCCAGCCCACCCAAATGTAAATGGGCAGAAGCGTTGGTTGGAGAAGTAACCTGCAATGGACTGGTGTCTTATTAAAGTGCAGTTATGGACTCTCATGGCCTCGGCACCAAGCACAAGACTGACAATACACTGGTCCATTTTTAACCATTATCCTAGCTTACTACCCAGCATAGCTTTAGCGAGTTAGCTCTGACTAAACCACACTCACTATTCACTTATGATGATGACTGGGTGGTTGCAGGAAAGATTGGTCACAAAATATTGCAGTTTCTAGCTGAGTGGTTTGTGGTGGGTCAACAAGTGATGAAGCAGAATTCCCACTAAGTAATTAATAACTTCCAGATATGTTACAGGCCCTCTAAACAGCATACAACAGGCTAATATGTGATTACGTACGTCCATCTTCTCTTCCCCTTTCCTATGCGTTTGTGTAACCATTCACATGTTGGTCGTAGAAAAACCATTATACTAGTCATCAATTAGTGACAATATGAGGCACAGCCATTTTTCCATGCTAATGACACACACACATTAATTTACTTTGACAGCACAGCATCATATTAAAATAGAGGGTGCGCTCTGTGCTGCATGATGTTGTCTGCAATAAGTAGCATAACCTGCCTCTCACAAATGTCTTTGTATCCAATCATAATTGTGAAATATAAATTTTAATAAAATGTATGGTTTGGGAGTAATCCATTTAGCTAAGAAGAAGACTGTAGCCTTAAGGTACCATGCCAGTTTTGTGTGTGCATGCATGTATGTGTGTGTTCATGTATTTTGATGGTATTATTTGTGTTAGGAAAATTACCTAAAACTCTCTGACACAGACAACAAAAGAGACACCAGGGTTTAAGATCTTTTGATATTTAAAGCTTTAAAGATATATGTCATACAGAGTACAGGTCTGAAGACAAATACAAATACATTCAGTTTTCATGCCACTTATATACAGTCCCAAGATGTGCCAGAGTTCCTTGAATGAAATCATTTGATAGCATAAGACAGTCAGTCTCAAAGTCCATTCCTGGTCCTTCATCATGCACTGATGAAGGAATTGTCTGGCTTCATCAATCTTGTCTGCTTCTTGCACACTTCCCTTGTCCATGGGATTGTTCTGCAATACAACCTTTGACAAATTCTTTAAAAATCCTACAATGTGATTTCCTGGATTTTTTTCTCATTTTGTCTCTCACAGTTGAAGTTTACCTATGTTGAAAATTACAGACCTCTCTCATCTTTCTAAGTAGGAGAACTTGCACAATCAGGGACTGACTAAATACTTTTTGGCCCCACTGTAAATATATTTGACAGAGCATTAACAACATTAACTTTTATAACAATTTGCAAAATAGATCAACTTTTTTCCACGGGTGGGGTTGGGTTTGAGTCATTATTCAGCACATATGTTTGCGGGTTGGGTGGTGTGGATTGGCTATCATGATGAGTGGGATGGGTGTGGGTGTAAAAAAAAAGCCCTGACCCATACATCACTACTTTTCAGTGCTTCCAGTCCCGCAACACTTGCGTGCTTTCGTTCTTGTTCCTCCAACATGACCATATTTTTAGTTTACTTTGTAAAATGCTCCCACAGATGACTATACTGAATATAAGCAATTTTGCTTCCGACATTTTCTTTAGATTGACTGTACTTCGGCTAAAGTTATTCTCTTAGCATTGTCTGACTTTTAAATAAGTCTCATGGGATCAAAAGGCTATTTGATCCATGAAACATTTGAGTTATTTTATTATCAATATTCATTTATGTTTAACATTTTAGCCCTACCAAATACTTTACTATTTCTTCCAGATTGCAGCTAAAGTAAATTCAGTACCATGAATACCGTCATCGATATTGGACCAACAACAATACAACTCTTGAGATTTTCAGGCATCATTTTTGTAGAGAGCATCGTTTATCAGAATCAATAATTTTGCCTGAATGGCCTCTTCTTCTCAGCTCCTTAATCTCAAGCAAGACTATCTGCAAACACCTGCCGTGCATGTATTCCAACTTTTCCTGCTCCACCTAATGCTAATTAACTAAGTCAGTTGTGCTCAGCTATCCAAGAGCTTGGAAACACCAGAGTTAGCTAATCAGCTGTGGTTGCAACAGAATAAGTACCATATTTTTAGGGGTATAAGTCACATTTTTTTAGGCCCTGCAACTTATACCCCAGTGTGAACATATACCAAAAATTTGCATTTGTTATTAATAATAGCAATTATAATGACTATTTATATAGAACTTTCTTAAGACTCAAAGTGCTAAACAAAATAAAATCTAATAATAAAATAATAAATGTCAGTAACAAAAAATACACTGCAACAATGCACAGAAATCCCAAATTAAAGAGCTCATAAGACAGGAAAAGGTGCAACTTATCCTCCAGGGCAATTTATACATATTTTTTTTCCTCTTCAAGGGGTATTTTTTTTTGACAGGTGCGACTTTTACTCCAGAAAATACGGTAAGTCCCATATAAGTTGGTGCATTGATTTCTTAGAGCAGTGTTTCTCAGACTTTTTCAGATCAAGGACCACTGAACCAAGAAAAAATCTTACAGACATCTCATGGTCCACATAACTCCCCAAATATCTAAAAACACTAGATCTACTTAACACTCCAACACTGTATTACTATGTATTAGACTTTGGAATCATTTTTAAACTGTTTAAACTTTTAATTTAGACAATATTAATTTAAACTGTGCTATTTTACAATATGCTCATAGACCACCAGGGGTCTGTGGACAACTCTTTTTGAGAGGCTGGCATAGCATGAAATGGAGGAAAGTCTACAAGTTCCTCTGGATGGAACACCAGTCTGATGCAGGTTACTTCCAATGCCAAGACTGGTACCCCTTTACAGGTGGGCAGGCTAAAACAATGTAGATGAAATGTGCTGTCTAAGGCCTGGTTCACACGGCAAGATAATTAGGCCGATATCAGACCCGATCTTCCCCTTCCGACAATCTTAAGGACGCCCCGACAATCGTGATGACACTAAAGATAATCTTATCAGATATTCCTGCCGTGTGTGGTGTGTTAAGAGCGCTCTGATCTGCTCGGAAGGATGTCAGGGGCGCTCCGATCGCAAAACGGGGATATCCAACATGTTGGATTGTCTTGGCCCGATATCGCAGTGTGTGTGGTGTCCTCTGACCACAAACGAGCACGCACCCTACTGAATGTGACATGCAGCCAATCAGAAAGTGATGTGACGGACGTACGGAGCGGAAAATAAAATGAAAACAGCTGTTCTGACTTACCAGAAAGTCTGGTGGTCGCGCTGTCTCCACACCTTTTCTTTTTCTTTTTGTATCATTTTTTTTCCCTCTGTTGTAAATAGTCCACAAAGTATCTCTGTTTGTTTACTCCAAAGTCACATTTAATCTCGAGAGATTTTACGAGATTTCCTGTCTGACCTGGGAATGTTCATGTGTGAAATTTGTTTGTGTGTGGTGTTGTTGTCCTTACTGTGTGGCTGCACACCACACACTGTACAACCAACACTATTAGATCTATAATTTTTTTATCTTCACGTGTGTGGTCTCTCAGGTTTTGGAAACCTAAAGATAATTTTAAAATCCTGTCGTGTGAACCAGGCTTTAGATTGTGTGAGTCAAACACAGGGCACAGTTTCAATTTTTTTCATTTATATAGTGCCAAATCACAGCAGAGTTGCGTCAAGGCACTTCACACGTAAGGTCTAAACCCCATGTGACCTGATGCTTCTCTCTGATTGGCCGCCTCAAGTTTGCCTACGGGGTGCACAGAATTGCACCTTCGGACACTCCCATTTTTATTGACAGTGAATTGTGTTTTTTATTGTTTCTTTTCCTCATGTGACTGGACAATTAGCATTGTCAATCTTATACGAGGTCTATTAGAAAAGAAACCGAGCGTTTTATTTTTTTTAAAAACTATATGGATTTGATTCATATGTTTTACATCAGCCAAGCTTGAACCTTCGTGTGCATGCGTGAGTTTTTCCACGCCTGTCGGTGACGTCATTCGCCTGTGAGCATGCCTTGTGGGAGGAGTGGTCCAGCCCCCTCGTCAGAATTCCTTTGTCTGAGAAGTTGCTGAGAGACTGGTGCTGTGCTTCATCAAAATTTTTTCCAAAACTGTGAGGCACATCCGAGTGGACACCATTCGACAAATTAAGCTGGTTTTCGGTGAATATTTTAACGGCTGATGACAGATTTTGGATTGTTTCTATCGCTGTAAGGACTTCCCACGGAGTGGGACGTCGCGCAGCGCTCCGAGGCGACGTCGTCATCCTGTTTCAAGCTGAAAACCTCCAAATTTAAGCCTCTGTTGACCCAGGATGTCGTGAGAGAACAGAGAACTTTCAGAAGAGGTCGGAATCAGCAGTTTATCCGGACATTCCACTGTTAAAGGAGAATTTTTTAATGAAAGACGTGGAGACGGATTGGCGCATCGGCTCGCAGCCAGCGCAGCGTGCCCACCACAGGAAAAACACCTCCGTGTTGATAACCATTTGTAAAATCCAGGCGGCTTTTGGTGGCTTTCAGTTGAGTGAGTATCTGAGAAATTGTTTAACAGCAGGGCATGTTCCAACTTGTCTTTAAGGCTTCCAATGGAGGTGTTTTTCCTGTGGCGAGCCGACGCACCAATCCATCCGCACGTCTTTCATTAAAAAAAATCTCCTTTAACAGTGGAATGTCCGGATAAACTGCTGATTCTGACCTCTTCTGAAAGTTCTCTGTTCTTTCACGACGTCCTGGGTCAACAGAAGCTTAAATTTGGAGGTTTTCAGCTTGAAAATTTTATGGTCAACAGTATCAAAAGCAGCACTGAGGTCTAACAGAACAAGCACAGAGATGAGTCCACTGTCAGAGGCCATAAGAAGATCATTTGTAACATTCACTAATGCTGTTTCTGTACTATGATGAATTCTAAACCCTGACTGAAACTCTTCAAATAGACCATTCCTCTGCAGATGATCAGTTAGCTTTTTACAACTACCCTTTCAAGAATTTTTGAGAGAAAAGGAAACTTGGAGATTGGCCTATAATTAGCTAAGATAACTGGTCAAGTGATGGCTTTTAAGTAATGGTTTAATTACTGCCACCTTAAAAGCCTGTGGTACATAGCCAACTAATAAAGATAGATGATCATATTTAAGATCGAAGCATTAATTAATGGTAGGGCTTCCTTGAGCAGCCTGGTAGGAATCGGGTCTAATAGACATGTTGATGGTTTGGAGGAAGTAACTAATGAAAATAACTCAGACAGAACAATCAGAGAGAAAGAGTCTAACCAAATACCAGCATCACTGAAAGCAGCCAAAGATAACGATATGTCTTTGGGATGGTTATGAGTAATTTTTCTCTAATAGTTAAAATTTTATTAGCAAAGAAAGTCATAAAGTCATTACTAGTTAAGTTAAAGGAATACTTGGCTCAATAGAGCTCTGACTTTTTGTCAGCCTGGCTACAGTGCTGAAAAGAAACCTGGGTTGTTCTTATTTTCTTCAATTAGTGATGAGTAGTAAGATGTCCTAGCTTTACGGAGGGCTTTTTTTATAGAGCAACAGACTCTTTTTCCAGGCTAAGTGAAGATCTTCTAAATTAGAGAGACGCCATTTCCTCTCCAACTTACGGGTTATCTGCTTTAAGCTACGAGTTTGTGAGTTATACCACGGAGTCAGGCACTTCTGATTTAAGGCTCTCTTTTTCAGAGGAGCTACAGCATCCAAAGTTGTCCTCAATGAGGATATAAAACTATTGACGAGATAATCTATCTCACTCACAGAGTTTAGGTAGCTACTCTGCCCTGTGTTGGTATATGGCATTGGAGAACATGATTTATGATTCACTTTCTGCCTTTATTATTAATCCTCTTTATTTTTGTTACTTTGCAAATATTTTGTCATCTGCAGCTCAGTTTCATCTACCGCAAGGAGGAGTTGAAGGTCTGCTGTGGGTGCTGTGGACCTTTCCAGTTGTTCATGGAAATAATTTTGGGGAGGTCTTTTCAGAGACTGTTACTCTCCTAAATGTCCTCATCTCCACACCCATGACCACTGCAGAAGCTGAGAGGTGCTTCAGAAAAGAAACTGAGGACGGAAATGATGGACTTTAATCAGAGGGTCATCGAAAAATTTGCAGTCCAGAAAGAAAGGAGGGCAAAATTTCTGTTCAGATATTGTCTCTGAATGGTGTTGGGCAGAAGTAGGTTGTTTGTGATTTTGATTTGTCTTTAGTTTGTTCTTTTGTTGCTGTTTTATGTTGTTTCCCTCGAAAGGTGCGCCCACTCTAAATGTTTAGCCCCAGCCATCACTAATGGAAAACATGCAGGGCTGGATGAAGCTCCAGAAACAGGGTTAGTGACCCCTGCTTTAAATGAATCCTTTATATTATGGGATAGACACAGCAGTAATGAAGCTCACTGGAATCAGCCTCCTCAAGACAGCAGACCTTCACATGGTCAATGGGGCTGTTTCCTCATGCAAAAGGCCACAAGTCTAGGCGGGATAAGAAATCCAACCCTACAGCAGAGCTCCTCAACAAGAATATGGTAGTAAATGAGCCTCCTGAAATATAAGCACTGGGACTTGACCTCATAACATCTGAAAGCATACAAGGGAAAAGTAATGCATTATATTGATTGACTGACTCATAAAGACATTACAGTCATATTTAAGGTTTCACAGTGATGACAACGGGGCACATTAAAAACAGGGAGTAATTCACTCAGTGATTTAAAGCTGGGGCAGAATGTTTAAAGGGCAATAGTTCTGTACCAGCTTCCTGACCTTATCTTTATGGCAGTTGAGCTTCATCTAACTCTGAGATACTCATTGCGCGGCTCGCGAGCCACATGCGGCTCGTCAAGCTTTAATTGGTGGCTCACATGGTCGCTTAAAACAATATACTAGTAACACAGCTGATACATTTTTTTCAAATGTGTTCCATAAACATAGAGTGAACACTGCACTACAAAAAAGCACACATCTGCATTATGCTTCTCTCTTTTCCATTTTGATAATTAAGGTGAAGGGAGAAGTATTAAGGCTTAATTACGGGTGTTCCTTAAAGGGGGCACTGTCAAACCTGGCTTATGGCATTGTTTACAACAAACATCACACTTGACCGCAGTGCACGCTTGCAGCCAGGTTAGTTCACTCCGCTAGCCAGCGTGAGATGCATGCACAAAAAGGATAGATTTCTAATTAAAAAAGGGCAAAAACCAGATGGACACACAGTGTTGTAACGAATAGTGAGGAAAATGAGTCTGAGGAAGCAGCAAATGAAAATAAACATGAAAACACTGGAGAGGGGACAAGTAGACAATAGTCAGGCACCTATGTAGCAATAATGGCTCCCGTGGGAATTTTGTGGTGAAGGCAAACCACTGGTTTAGATGTTTCAAGGGGTCCTTCATTTGTCCCTCCCAGGTCATAGAGGTCTTACCCACACTCATCCTCTGCCTATTTATGGTTGACCGACAGTTAAGCAGAGCTTAGCGCTGCCAAGATGGTGACCTCCAGAGCTGCACTGTTTTAGCTGAAGTCTCAGGGTTTGTCCAATATATATATACAGTCTATGATTCCAATATGTTATCCCTTCTGGGTGGATAATATTGAATCCTGAGTGCTTTAATTAATGTTTGTTGTCATTTGATATAAACATTGAGCTCCTCTATCTTCTCTATTATTTTCTTATGATTCATGCCTGTGGAATCCAGGGATAAGCATCTGTACCAATGTGCCTATATAGGACTTACTTCTTTCAGCCTGTTACCCTACGACAACAGAGAGGATGCTCTGAGAATTGTTAAAAAGCCTTTGCTTTATTTCATTACCCACAAATCTTTAATCTTACTTGGTCAAAGGCCATGCAAATTTTCAGAAGCACAGAAGCAAAAACTATCCTCCATCCTGTTGAAGGTGGTACGTAGGGGTAGGGCTGCTAGAGCCTATAGCAGCAAACACTGTGTGAGAGTCAGAGTAGACCTGGAAGATCACCATTCTGTCACAAGACCAACACATTAAGAACAAATTTTACTCACACCCTGTGTGCCATTATAAGTACTCGCGCTTTGCCTGTGGGGATCCTTTGTCTGCAGAGGATAGAGCGGTTTCTTCTTAACGCAGCTCTTCTCTATTCACAACGAAACATTTAGCAGGTAGGTGCTCAACTGATTTTAAGTTTTATAAATATTAGTAGCTGTTCAGCTTTATTTACCACGTTATCGGTCTAAAAATTATTGGACAAAAATTTATCACAAGATAATTAGTCCGATAATGTTTTTTAAAGTTACCACTGCGTATTACTTTGTCACTGTAGACCCCCTGGCCCATACTCTGAATTCTTAGATGAATTTGGTGAGTTCATCTCTAACTTGTCGACGAGTGCAGATGACATTCTGAGTATTGTTGACGTCAACATTCATATAAATAAGCCTTCTGATCCCCTCTGCAAATCATTCATGGAAATTGTGGATGCATTAGGATTTCAGCAATGCATTCAGGATTCGATGCACATTAGTGGAAATACCCTGTATATGGTTCTTACACGTGGTATAGTTGTCACAAATATTGACATCATGCCTCTTGCATCGGTGGTCTCTGATCACTCACTTATGAGGTTTACAGTTTCGCAGTCATGTTTAGTGGAACAACAACCTTATTTATCACTGCGGCGATGCATCAACTCAACTAGGACTGAATTCGAACCTAGACTGCCTGATGTCTTTGCTTCACATTTGGAAAATGCCCAGTCACTAGAGGTCTTGTCAATAGTTTAAACTCAGTGCTCAAAACTACACTCGACATGATTGTGCCACCTATATTAAAATCGCACCACCCCAAAACACAGTGACCTTGGTTCAACGATTACTTGCGTGAGCTCAAGCATGAGGCTTGATGTCTAGAACGAAAATGACGTTGTTCAAAATTAGAAGTATTCCACCTCATGTGGTGTGATGCTATCTTAGACTATAAGCATGCATTACTGGCTACAAAGCAGGGCCATTACTCTGATTTGATCAACAAAAACAAGCATAACTCAAAGTTCTTGTTCGACACGGTGGCAACACTTATTCAAGGACAACCACCTGTAAGTGGCTGTCCTTTTACAGCACAAGATTTCTTGGATTACTTTGAGAAGTAAATAGATGACAATAGGTTACATATCCCAGCATGCCTTCACCCAGCCATGACACCCTACTCATGAGGTGGGCACCATTACTGAGGTATTACCTAGATCTACAGAATTTGATGGTATCTTACTAGGTGTGCTGACGAAACTCGTAATGTCTACAAAAAGCACAACCTGCTTATTTGATCCCATACCAACAAATATGCTGGAAATTATTAATTTCTCATTAGCCTCTGGATCTGTTCTAAATCTTTCAAATCGGCAGTGATTAAACCATTATTTAAGATATCCAATCTTGACCCTAGTGTATTGAAAAACAATAGGCAGATATCACATCTATCATTTTGCTCTAACATTCTGGAAAAGGTGGTTTCACGGCAGCTCATGGACTACCTTACTGAGACTAATCTTTTTGAGCCACTGTAGGCTATTTTTTAGAAAATATCATTCCACAAAGACAGCTTTCACTAAAGTGGTGAATCATCTTCTGCTTGCAATGGATTTGAACACCACTACTGTTGTGGTGCTGTTAGATTTTAGTGCTGCGTTTGATACCGTGAATCATCATATTCTACTCCATAGGCTGGGGAATCATTTTCAGATAACTGGGAATGCCCTTGCAGGGTTGACATCATACCTGACCAGTCGTTCTCACTGTGTTTTGTACAATAAAGATAAAATAATACTTTATTGTCAGATCAGAGATCTGAAATTTGTCTTCCATATTCAGTCTCTCCGTTACAACACAATACAAAAAGAACATAAATGTGAGACAGATATTTCACAAACAATTAATCCATACACTACCTCTAACCTTAGTGACATAAAATTTAGGATTCCCACAGGGGTCTGTTAGGCCCCCTGCTTTTCTCCCTTTATATAGCAACCCCTTGGGTGCATATTGCAGCGCTTCGGGATTACCTTTCATTGCTATGCTGAGTTATACCATACAAACAATGAATGTTTATGAGTTCAATGGTACGAATATTTCATGAGGTGAAAGCTGGAACATACCATTCAACAAGGCCTCATTGAATGGTATGTTCTAGCTGTTATCGTTTGTGATGCTTGATTCTGTTTTTTTTCTCTGTCTGAGGTGTGGCTCCATCCAGAGATGGGTGTGGTGTCTACTTCTGCAACACTCCCGTCCTGTGCACCGGCAAAATTTCCTGTGTATTCGTTTTGTAAATTGTTTTGTAAATTGTTTCAGTAGCATGGCCCAAGCAGAGGTTCACCCCTTTGAGTCTGGTCTGCTTGAGATTTCTTCCTCAAATCATCAGAGGGACTTTTTCCTTACCACTGTTGCCTGTGTGCTTGCTCTGGGGGTTGGTAAGGTTAGACCTTACTTATGTGAAGCACCTTGAGGAAAGTTTGTTGTGATTTGGCGCTATCTATCTATCTATCTATCTATCTATCTATCTATCTATCTATCTATCTATCTATCTATCTATCTATATATATATATATATATATATATATATATATATATATATATATACACACTCAACAAAAATATAAACGCAACACTTTTGGTTTTGCTCCCATTTTGTATGAGATGAACTCAAAGATCTTGTTGGGGAAAGTGCAGTGACACGGACCCACAACAGGGGGCGCAAATGAACGGTCAATAGATGAGCCAAAAGGTAACAATTTAATGTTGTGAATGTGCACAACGAATATACAGACAATCTCACAATCTGATAGCAGTCAATACACAAAGGTGACGTGTGGGCAGGCTCGAGGATAGAAGACGTCTGTCCTGAGAAGAGCCGGAACCACATGATTTCTGCCGCCACCGAACCTGGTGAATACTGGAGCCGCCAAGTCCCGAATTCCCAGGTGATCACCGTCCCCGACTGTCAGATCTGGTACTGCTGGCGAGGAGCACAAACAGTGAGATGTGGGTGTGTGCACACCCAGTAACAAAAACAGTCAGAAGGTGGAAAGTCACCTCCACCTCTAATCACACACTTGTGCAGCTCCTGTTAACCACTTATCTGGTTGGGGTGTGAAGCGAAGCCGTCGCTGATCACACCAAAACGCCAATCCCACAGATAAGGCAACACCCACAGGAAAACGGCTGCAAAGAAGTTCAGACTATAAAGTCAGTGTTAAGTTCAGATACAGCAGAGAATATTACCTTCACAGGTAGATTATATCTCGGCAATGAGGTGGAGATGACGTCCGGTTTTTATGGAGTGGTATGATGAAGTGTAGATGGGTGACAGCTGTCATGAGATAATGAGTGACAGCTGTCACCCCCCGCTGTGTCCGTGGAGGCAGCGCCCTCTCGTGCCTGAAGCCCGCACTTCAGGCAGGGCGCCCTCTGGTGGTGGGCCAGCAGTACCTCCTCTTCTGGTGGCCCACACAACAGATCTAAAACTTTTTCCACATACACAATATCACCATTTCCCCTCAAATATTGTTCACAACCAGTCTAAATCTGTGATAGTGAGCACTTCTCCTTTGCTGAGATAATCCATCCCACCTTACAGGTGTGCCATATCAAGATGCTGATTAGACACCATGATTAGTGCACAGGTGTGCCTTAGACTGCCCACAATAAAAGGCCACTCTGAAAGGTGCAGTTTTGTTTATTGGGGGGGGGGATACCAGTCAGTATCTGGTGTGACCACCATTGCCTCATGCAGTGCAACACATCTCCTTCGCATAGAGTTGATCAGGTTGTCAATTGTGGCCGTGGAATGTTGGTCCACTCCTCTTCAATGGCTGTGCGAAGTTGCTGGCTATTGGCCGGAACTGGTACCCGGTGTCGTATACGCCGGTCCAGAGCATCCAAACATGCTCAAGGGTGACATGTCCGGTGAGTATGCCGGCCATGCAAGAACTGGGACATTTCAGCTTCCAAGAATTGTGTACAGATCCTTGCAACATGGGGCCGGGCATTATCCTGCTGCAACATGAGGTGATGGTCTTGGATGTATGGCACAACAATGGGCCTCAGGATCTCGTCACGGTATCTCTGTGCATTCAAAATGCCATCAATAAAATGCACCTGTGTTCTTCGTCCATAACAGACGCCTGCCCATACCATAACCCCACCGCCACCATGGGCCACTCGATCCACAACATTGACATCAGAAAACTGCTCACCCACACGACGCCACACACGCTGTCTGCCATCTGCCTGGACAGTGTGAATGGGATTCATCCGTGAAGAGAACACCTCTCCAATGTGCCAAACGCCAGCGAATGTGAGCATTTGCCCACTCAAGTGGGTTACGACAACGAACTGGAGTCAGGTCGAGACCCCGATGAGGACGATGAGCATGCAGATGAGCTTCCCTGAGACGGTTTCTGACAGTTTGTGCAGAAATCCTTTGGTTATGCAAACCGATTGTTCCAGCAGCTGTCCGAGTGGCTGGTCTCAGATGATCTTGGAGATGAACATGCTGGATGTGGAGGTCCTGGGCTGGTGTGGTTACACGTGGTCTGTGGTTGTGAGGCTGGTTGGATGTACTGCCAAATTCTCTGAAACGCCTTTGGAGACGGCTTATGGTAGAGAAATGAACATTCAATACACGAGCAACAGCTCTGGTTGACATTCCTGCTGTCATCCATGCCAATTGCACCCTCCCTCAATCTTGCGACATCTGTGGCATTGTGCTGTGTGATAAAACTGCACCTTTTCAGAGTGGCCTTTTATTGTGGACAGTCTAAGGCACACCCTGTGCACTAATCATGGTGTCTAATCAGCATCTTGATATGGCACACCTGTAAGGTGGGATGGATTGAGTTCATCTCATACAAAATGGGAGCAAACCAAAAGTGTTGCATTTATATTTTGTTGAGTGTATAGATAGATAGATAGATAGATAGATAGATAGATAGATAGATAGATAGATAGATAGATAGATAGATAGATAGATAGATAGATAGATAGATAGATAGACAGACAGACAGACAGACAGACAGACAGACAGACAGACAGACACCATATGTGCCAGCCCATGCTTTGCACTTTCAGAGTGCAGGATTGCTGTGTGTGCCTCAGGTAAACAAAACTGTTGCCACTGTCTTACCCTGCACCATTTTTATGGAAATAGGATGCCAGTTAAGATAAGACATTATGATTTTGTTGTGTCTTTTCAATTCACTTCAATTCAGTATATAATATAATAGTGCCAAATCACAAAATAAGTTGCCCCAAGGACCTTCACAAGGGTTAAGATATAATCACACCCAAAGAGCAGGTTTTTTAAAGATAAACTTCCTCAGGGATTTTTAATTATAGGAAGAAACCTCAAGCACACCAGAATCAGGGGTGACCATATGTTTTGACAATACTACCAGTAACAAAAAAGTAAAATAACAAGGTGCACCAACAAAATTGTCAAATATGCAAAGACAGATATGACTGAACTAGGCATTCAGGTAAATTTACAGTCCTGTGCTCATAATGCCCATGAATCTGCCAGGTGGCAAAGATAATGGACCAGCATCCATCATAGTTATCTAACAGTCCAATCCCTTAAACCTTTGATGGCATTGACACTTAAAGCCCGTCACACATGGCCAGAATGTGCAGGAAGCAGGCTGACACTGCAAAAATGGTTATAATCCAGATGCAGTCAGTGAGAAAAGAGGCGTGGTCAGCCGTGTCAGAACGCAGACAGACTGCCTCGTACACACCTGTGAGATTACATCCAGAGTGTATGTAGATGACACAGACTGCTGTCAGATGGCCATAAAAGGCGCTGAAGACTGGCCAATCTCCAAATGTCTGGATGGCAAACATGAGACGAAGTGGGAGGCAGTGCTCTGTCCAGGACAGGTCCTGTGCAAAGAGCACAACCAACGGACCGGACTCACGCCATATGTGTCCGTCTGTGCGGTCACCCACACTCCCACTGAATCACTCCTTCACTCATCCTTTTTTTTCCAGGCTCACTGACCTCACGTGTGTGTGTGTGTGTGCGTAGAACTGCTGACATGAGGAAATGATCGCTCAGTGTGTGTGTGTGTATGTGTTCATAATAAGCCGCTAAGTGTGCGCACATGCACGTATGTACGCATGTGCTGTCACTTGACAGCTTTTGATGCTGAATTTTACTGTCAGCTAAAGTTTAGCTAAGTGTCATATGCATATGCACACACATCCACATGCAAGAGAACCTTTGCTGAGAGTCAAAGGACACCTTTGCTTAAATGTTTGCAGTGAGCTTTCCCACTATTCATCAGATGCAGCCTTCCAGCAAACTTAATTTCCTTTTTTTAAATTCCCACAATGCAACTACACATCGTGATTTCTGGGTGGATTATCACATGCGATTTATTTATGGCATCGTTGTTTCTAGCATTCCACCGCAGGCTGTGGTCCTGCCTCCTAACACACTGCCCTGTGAAATGATCCTAGAGGTGAGATTCATGTTTCATATGTTGTCATTGCAAAACAGGTCCATTTTATATGTCCGACAGAATTAAATGTGATCAAGCAATACTTTGTTTATTACAGTAGTGAGATCCATTCAGCTCTGAGCCTCTGAAACCTGACACATTTCGGATGTGCACCGATTCGTCATTCTGACTCCATTCTGCATGATTGTGGCTATGTGTGACAGGGGTACAAACCATCTCAATGCTTCATTTATCCTTTAAATCCAGACTGAAGACATATCGCTTCTTTTCAACATATGCTATGAGTAGGGCATCTTTGTTTTTTGTATTTGATCAGCATTGTTTACATAGTCTGCTGTATTTTATATGAGCTTTCATTTAAGTTTATTGTGACAAAGGGTTTACTGTTTTATACTGTTTGTCTAATTTATGTTAGTTTTTTATGTATTTGTATTTGCGACGGCCCGAACTCCTCCGCACGTCTGTCTTAATGTGCCGAAAAAGTCCTGTGCTAGTCAGAGGACATACTGGATCAAGACAGTGTTTAGAAATGAACGGCGCATTTCACTGTTACAGGAGTTTTTGTCATGGAAAGAGGAACAAAGGCGGAGGAATTCCGCGCGTCACGGCGGAGCTGCATGGTGAAAAGAAACGCCGTGATGAAGCCTCACAGGACATGTTCTGGCATGTCCAGCTCATGCACAATCACAATCGGATATTCACACGACTGGAAAGCAACCGGAATCCGTCTGAAATCCACCTTTAAGCCATCCTGTGAGACCAGCACCGAGATGGTTTTGTCCCGTGTAATGAACGGCTCCGTGGTGCGTCCCTCGGCTTCTTTTTCCATGAAAAAAAACTCCTGTAACGGTGGAATGTGCCGGAAAAAGTGCTGATGTCCACATCTTCTGCCTTTTTGTGAAAGTCAGACGGAGGTCCCGGATCAACAAAGCTTTCACGTTGGAAATGATCTGGTTGTTTGTGCGGGGTGTCAGCCTGTCCATCGGCGCTGGGAGCACGCTGCACTCTCAGCAGTTGTGGGCTGTCCTTAAAGGGGCAGTAACACTCTTAATCTGTTTAATCCCAATAAAATCATCCCTGAAGCCATATTAATTTTTCGAACGGTGTCCACCTGGAGGTCTCTTACAGTTTCTGGAAAAAAACTGATGCAGCAAAGATCCAAATCGTTCAGACATTTATTCGCAATAAAAATAGACGAGAGGGGTAGACCACACCTCACTCAAAGCCTGCTCACAGTGCGAATGAAGCAACCGACAGGCATGAAAAAACTCACGCATGCGCACGAGGATTCAAGCTTGGCTGACGCAATCACACGTGATTCAAATCCATATGGTTTTTGAAAAAAATAATAAGGTCGGATACTTTTCTAACAGACCTCGTATTATTGTTAAAGACATCAACATATCAGAGGTACAATGAGAGAGAGGATGGACGGTTATGTTAAAACAAGGATTAATAGGTGGTCTTTTTATATTTCTCTTAGATTTATTTTTTACAGAGTGCAATGGTCCCCAGCCCTGGGGTCTACAGTTGCATCCTAATCATTACTGGCATTGTATCCGAGGGCTCTCTTCAAGATGGTAATTGTTCCTTTAACTGCGGATATTGGCACCTCATGGGCACTTGGGTGACCAGGGATTGCCTCAAGGTATTTCTTCAGTTTCTTCTTCATAAGCCATGTTGCTCCCACCACAACTGGTATAATATCAATTCTTTCAATGACCACGTTATTTGTAGATCATTTTCAAGGTCTTGTATTTTGTGATTTGCTCCCTTCAGCTCTATTCAGGCCATAGTCATTGGGGACGGTCACATCAATATTTTTTGCTGTCTTCTTTTGCTTGTTCCAGATGACAATATCAGGTTTTACTGCACCTCCTTCAATATGTCTTCCTGCTGGGATCTCTTTGTCGTAAAAGATAGTCACTTTTCCAGTGGATGAGACTGGTGCTGGCTCATGCTCCCAAGCGTTTCCCTCTACTTCCACCTTCAATTCCTTGCATACTTTCCAGTGTAGATATTACAGAGCTTGTTGTGTCGGCTGTGTAATGTCCGTCTGTCATGAGGATCTGACATGCTGATACTAAGTGGTTTACACTCTCAACAGCTGCATGACAGAATTGGCATTGATCATTCTGTGAAATTCCTGACATTTTTTTGAAGCCATTTGTTAGTATTCCCCTGATCTTGCGCTCCAACTATAATTCTTTCTCCATCGAAACCAAGTTCTCCATTTGTAAGCCACTGTATAGATCCTTCTTTGTCTATGTATTCCTTTTCAAGTTTTTCTTGGAATCGATCAGCCCTTTTTGTGCTGTTTCCATCTATTCATTCATGTTTTTGTTCTCTTTTGCTGTATTTTTCCCTGGTCTGTCTTGCTAGTGTTGTTGCAGGTGTCAGATCATTGCTTTCTCTCTCTTACAAAATATAAATCTTTATATAAATCTTGCAAGGGTCATCTCTGCCAACTGTAATCGCCCCCAAGTGTTGTTAATACAATTCAGTCAGTTATAAATCCATCGGATATGCATTTAAGAATGCAGCAAAATCAACTTGTGATGATTTCCTCCATTATTTTTGTTGAAAAGGTGGCCTTGGTTAGACAGAGCATAAGCAATTCACTAAATGCTCTAGACCTCCATCACGCCCCTGTTTCTCCTGCTGTGTTAGTACATTTGATCCAGTGTCACTCTCACAACTCTCCGATGTAGTACAGAAACTGAAACCTACTAATTGTCCTTTGGACATTATTCCATCTAGGGTGCTTAAGCAGGTTTTTGACACAGTTGGACCATCTCTTTTTTTCAATACCTGAAATAACAGGTATTGAAAAAATGAATAAGAGATGGTTCAAGGTTCAGGTATTTCAATACCTGTCTGTCTGACTATTGTAATGCTCTATACACTGGACTTAGTCAAGCCTCTCTTTACCATCTGCAACTGGTGCAGAATGCGGCTGCTCGCCTCCTCACCAGCACTCGCAAATACGACCATATCACACCAGTTCTTTACTCCCTCCATTGGCTCCCGGTTCAGTTTCGAATACAATTTAAAACTCTTGTTGTTCATCTTTAGTTCAATCCATGGCCTCGCACGGACTTACTTCAGTGAAATTTTGACCCCTCATCAGCCCAGCAGAGCCTGCGCTCTTCAGACCAACACCTGCTGGTGGTTCCAAGGTCGAGGTGTAGACAGTGGGGCGATCGTGCCTTTGCCGTGGCAGGTCCTAGACTCTGGAACTCTCTTCCTCTGGAGTTACACTTCATCTCATCCCTGCCCCTGTTCAAAGCCAGGCTGAAAACGCATTTGTTTCAATTGGCCTTTGACACATAGAGCTGTGACTCCCTGGAAATCATAACTTTAATATATTTAGATGTATATGTTTTATCTTATGGTTGTTTTAACTGTGTGCAGCACTTTCATCAACTTTGGTTGTTGTAAGCGCTTTAGAAAAAAAACTTGATTGATTGATTGATTGATTGAGATCTCCGCCAAAGTTTTCTGCCAATTAATAATGGAGGTCTGTTGTGACAAGGTCTTAATATGATGTTGCATTACCTTTTCATGACTTCTTCTTAAGAATTCTTTAAGTACTGCCCAGTACTTATTATAGATGCTCTATAAGCCTGGTTATCTCCGTAAGACCTAAGTCACCTTCTCAATGGAAGAGACATATTCTATCCATGCACTGGTTTCTGTATGTAATTTTATGTAGGGTGGTTCTTCATGGCCTACAGAATGGTGTGTCTTGACCTTTTTGGAACACATATAGGTTGAGTCAGAAGACAGCTATGCATACACATATTTCTATCACCAAAGCCACATATAGTTTGAGCCAGATTAGTTTCCATATTGTTAGACATTTCTGGTGTTTCCTCTATTTATGTAACCTGTGACAGCAGCAGTGTCATAAAGAATGTTAATCAAATCAAACCAGCTTTTGAGTTATGGAGTTTATAACAGTTCTGTTTTCCAGTCCCTGGAGATTTAGCAAAGTCAATATTATTCATGTGGTCAGCCGTCTCTCAGTCAGTGTCCAGCTCAATCAGTTGGTCACTAGTGTTCCATGTCAGTGGGCAGACTAAAGATGTTTTAATGAGCTGGGATCCTCTGATCTGGTGGGTTTTGTCACATTCCACAGGCTCTGATAAGACCATGTCCCTCATATGTGCTATAATGGCTTTATTACCCTACCTACGACACAGGAAGCTGATAGAAGCCGTTTATCCGGGTTTTATTACACAAGAGGAACCAGGGACAGTTTAATTGTAGCCCTATGGAGGTGGGAGATGGGGGGAGAACAGCACTCGGTTTCATCTCTGCCTTTTCTGCTATTCTGCCTGATCTTAAGGAAAATCAATGTGGAGGCAAAGGGAGAGATGAATAGAAATTTGCCTGCAAAATAGGATACTACTCCTGAGGATCAGCTTGTATTTGTTCCTTTTTCGTGCATTCCTGCATTCTAATCTCAATGTTATGGAGCCAGTGGCATACATCAGAGATGTCTGAGGCAGACTGTTTGATGTTTGATAGAAGCAGGGTTGAGAGGTATTTTCAAATGCTTTACGAATTTGGGTTGATTCTAAGTATGGATACCTCCAGAGTTAGTTCAGAACTATATTTACTCCATCTGCTTGCTGCACATTTTACACGTTATGGTCTAAAGGTAATAATTGTAGTGCAGTTTTAGCTGTTGAGATAAATATGAGCTGATGACACAAACTCAATGACGCCGATTGTCTGACCATATTTTTACTGATGAAAGCTGCATTCAATTCCCACGATTCACTCAGGACATTTGCACCGGTCATGCCACATGGTGAGAGAGTGAGTGAGCAATGAGTCCTGACAACAGTGCTCACTGTTAGAATACAATCCAATCCACACAATGTGTGCCTGCCAGCACATCTGATGCTCAAACACAGAGCTCTTTGTGGCTGCTGCCTTCAAATCCACATTGTCCTCGATTGAACCCATAAACATTTCCCACCTTTCCCGTGTAGTGTGTCCCCACTTTCACAGACTCAAAAACAAAGGGAGCTGAACCGCTTTCATAAACATGTACACACAAAAACATGCTTACTCTTTGGGCTCCTAGTTCATACTGCAATTACAGAAATTGTAGTTTGGTTGAGCAAACTCTAAATGGACATTCACCTTTTCCTGAAAGGAAAACTCTGAGGTTTATTTCAACCTGAGCTCTATTTCGGATTGCTTTTGGTTCAACTTCTCACTCAGGACAAAAACAATCATAATCACTTTGGTATTGAGTTTGCATTCTTTATTTTTATTTTTTCATGTTAGACAACGCACTGAGAGGCACTCAGAAATGTTTTATCCCTGCACCTCATCTCACAGCGGTTTCTTAACTGGAAAAACACTCCTTGTGATAACAATAAACAGCTAAAGACTAACATAATTGTACAGCAATAATAAGCACTCACCCTCAGCAACAACCAAGTGTCTGTCCAATCTTCAATTATAGATTTTTTTTTTATGTCTCTGCTGTGATTTTTGTGACAAATCAGCTCACTGTTGACAGAGACTGCAAAAGCTTCATCCTTGACAGCTTGACCCTCACAGAGTAACAAGTTTTGTTCTGTTGGATTGATTGCCTGAAAAGGTTGCTGCAGGGACAACACAGGCAGTTTTCTGAAAAGGGATTCTCTGCTCTCTGAAAAAAAAAAAACACTGAGTTTGCGCCATGCTCATTAAGAGCATTTGAAAAAAGATGTTAGTGCTCAGAAAAAGAGCTATATGTACATGGCACCTAAGAATGCAAGCATCGTCACAGGCTAAACAACTATAGGGTGAACTAAAATTCAAACCATTTCTTGTCACCACTGATTAGACAAAAATGCAACTAGAAGTGCCCACTAGCATGGAGAGGATCCTGACAGAGGTACATGTGAGCAACTTTATCTCATAAGTGCAAAGAAACTTTTTAAAATGACTGATTATACAAGTGCTGACCAACTGGCTGGAGTTTTCACCTGCATCTTCACCTGTCCCTGTCGCAGGCCACCATTCCACCCTGCCTCAAATCCTCCACCATCATTCTAGTCCCAAAGAAGTCAGCAGTGGAGAGCATAAATAACTACAGACCTGTTGCACTTACACATGTGGTCATGAAGCACTTTGAAAGACTGGTCTCTCAGCACATATCAGAGCCTGTCTGCCTCCTACTCTGGACCCCCACCAGTTTGCCTACAGGGCAAACCACTCCACAGAGCCACCTGGAGCACCAGGGGAGTTATGTGAGGATGCTCTTCCTGGACTCCAGCTCAGCCTTCAACCACATCATCACGGAGATCCTGGTCCAGAAAGTGACACATCTGGGCATCTCCACGCCCATCTGCCAGGGATCAAGGACTTCCTCGCAAAACCGCCCAGAGTCCGTGAAACTTGGCCCCCAACCTTTCCTCCACCATCACACTCAGCACCGGTTCCCTCAAGGCTGTGTACTGAGGCCCCTCCTGTTCACCCTTTACATGCACGACTGCTCTCTGACCCATCCCACAAACACCATCATAAAGTTTGCGGATGATACCACCGTGATTGGGCTCCTCTCAGGGGGGGATGAGACTGACTACAGAGACGAGGGTAAATCGACTGACAGTGTGGTGTTCAGCTAACAACCTGCCGCTGAACACCACAAAAACAAAAGAAATAATCCTGGACTTCAGGAAGAACAGGGCTGACCCAGCCCCGCTCTACATCCAAGGGGACTGTGTGGAAAGGGTCAGCTCCATCAGGTTCCTGGGAGTGCAGCTCTCTGACAGCCTCTCCTGGACTGCCAACACCACAGTGGTGGTGAAGAAAGCCCAGCAGCGAATGCACTTCCTGAGGGTGCTCAGGAGAAACAATCTGGAAGAGAAGGTGCTGGTGTTGTTCTACAGAGCCACCATCGAGAGCATCCTGATGTACTGCATCACAGCATGGTACGGGGGTGCACAGAGGGTGATCAAAACGGCCCAGGGGATCACTGGTTGCTCTCTGCCCAGCCTGGAAGACATTGCCAGCTCTCACTACCTCAGCAGAGCTGCCAGCTTCAGCAAAGACACATCCCACCCCAGCAACCACCTGTTTGACTGGCCAACGGTATAGGTCAATCAAAACTAGGACAAACAGACTCAGGGACAGCTTTCTCCCCAGAGCGATCACTGCTCTGAACAAAAACAAATCACTCTAATCCGCACCTTCAAGTTTCTTGTGCAATATCTGTAACCATGTGCAAGATTCCTGTGCAATATGATTCCACATTTGTATATAATTCTCATTTTACATTACTTATATTAGTTGTACATATACTCTGAATAATTTACCGTTAAATTTCACTATCTTTTATTTGGCTAAAATTACTCGCACCACGGAAAGCACCTTTTTGGAGTTGCACTCAAATCTCATTGTAATGAAAATTACAATGACAATAAAGGCGATTCTGATTCTGATTCTGATCTGTCGTCTTCCTCTCCATTCTCCACTAAGTCCATTTACATCGATTACTGGGCTCATCCTGCTTACAACAGCAGCAAGTGGGGTCTGCTTTAAACATATAGGGTGATTGCTGTTGTCTTGGGCCATATCTCATACCTCAGGACCCCTTCACACATAACATGAAAGATGCAGAAAGCGGAAAGAAAATCCACAAACCAAAAATGAAATGGGGAACTGCGAAACATTCCACTGCTGCCGGGATGGACATACAGTCAGACAGGCGTGCATGATACCGTGGCAACGGTTTCGGGCACACTCGTGTTTGAACGAACACATTGCAATCACGTGGAAAGTCACACACACAGCAGTGGAGCAAGAAATTAATAAAGCACCACAATTTATAATACTTAATTCCTGTTATAAAGAGCAGATTTAGCCTCCGCCTAGATGTACACCAGGAAGTAATGAAATGACATGGATTACTGTTCTCTCTTTTATGTTTTACATGAATTACCTGATGCACTCTTCTCATGAAGACATCAGCTGGCCTCTTGTCCCATGAAGAGCTGGCTCTCCTGTCATGAAGGCATCAGCCGTTCATGACATCTGGCATGTCCAGCGCACAGTGTTCCGCTGGTGACTGCATTGCAAATGTGATATGTGTTTTAATTTTTACAATGTGGGGAAATTCCGTAGTGACAAGTGCCTCGCAGTGATTCTCAGCATGGCACAATATTCACCAGTGTTGCGGTGTGCTGACTCGGCAGTCAGCTGATACGTTAAGTTTCAATTTATTCCCACATGAGGACAGCAAGATGACATCTGCGCTTCTTGGTGTAGTTATGTGATTTCATATTCTACCAGTCACAACAGGTGTTCCCCAGCTGTGACTTGCGAGCATAGATATCTGAACAGCTGCAGGTTGCAGCGCAACCGGTCCCCCTTTGTCTGCGGACGTCACTGCTGTGGGGACAAAAAATAAAAACCACACAGCATAAAACAACACCACAATTTATAATATTTAATTCCTCTTATCGAGCGGGCAATACAAGTATGAACCTTCTATTCCTCTGTATATGACCTATGGTCATAGACGTACAGTCATGAAATTACATGACTGAAGCAGTGCACTCTTATAAGTCAATAACAACAACAAAAAAACACTACTCTGTGTTCCCAGGGTGAAGAAGAAGTCAGCGGGTCAAAGAGCTTTTTCTTATCACACACCTGCTCTGTGGAACAGTCTTCCTGCAATATTGAGGCAGTTGGAATCAGTAGACAATTTTAAGTCAAGACTTAAAACCTATTTTTACTCTCTTTCTTATGAGTAGCTTTTATTTTGTATGTTTTTTTTACTTGTGTTTTTAATCATGTATTTGAATTTTTTTATTTTTACTTATTTATTTTAAATTTTATATTGAACTGTTCTGTGTAAGGCACCTTGGGACAGCTTTTGTTGTGATTTGGCGCTTTATACATGTTCAGCCAGCCCCATGTGTCCAGTCAGTGGCACGCCGAAGGACAGACACCGTGTCATGTGGACACGTGGGTGATGTGACATTCAGATCACCAGCTGAGTGTACAAATGATCTGACGGTCCGTTTCACCTGGCACAGCCTGTCAAGGTGCACGCTGTGTGGCCACTGTTTATGTATTTCCACATGAGGACAGCAGGCACACACATGCGCCTCACAGGGCACAGTTGTAAGGTCATGTCCTTCAAAACATGGTACGTGTTTTCCAGCTATGACATCCAAGTCAGAGATGTCAACAACAGTGGCTCCGTGACATGCCCATCGGTTCATTCAGCCCACAGAACAAAGTGCTACTCTCCTTTTCTTTGCTGTGGGATTATTTATTTTAGTTATTTGTTCTGAAATTGTGTATGTACTTATTGTAGTAATTATTTATATATACCTGTCCTGGCTATGGTCTCTGTGTTTTTAATGTAACACATTGGGCCTCATGTATCAATGTTGCGCACTTGTGGCGTAAATTTATGGCGTAAACTTGAAATACACCAAAGTCGCCATGACATGTATCAAGCAGTGCGCACCTGCCCATTTTTGGCGTATGCCTGACGTGATCTTGATAAATGCGGTGGGTGGAAACGATCGTAATTATAATAAACACGCCCATAAATATTCAGACTCTGCTTCAGACACACCCTCATTTTACGACATGGAAGCCGTGAAGACGGCAATGAAAAAGAACTCCACCAATCACGACGCGTGCCAATAGAGCGTCAAAAGCGGCTGTCGTATCAATTGTTTTGTAGTATATAATCAATAAAGTGTTACAGTGGTCCCTCATTAATCGCTGGAATTACGTTCTAAAAAATAGCCCGTAATATGCGAAACCGCGACGTAGTCAGCGTTATTTTTTACAATTATTATAGACGTTCAAAGCTGTAAAACCCCTCACTACACAGTTTATACACTTTCTCAATCAGGCATGAACGTTTTCTCACTTCTCTCTCGTGTGTAAACACTCTCAAAGTTCAAACCTTAGTAGGAAAACAATACCAAACTGTTTTCAGGCCCAAACATTTGTTTGAGAAATAAAAATAGAACGTTTCCTATAAATAATTATGATGGCATTTAGAACTAACGAATTAATTTTAACGATCAACGAACGAGGTCGGACACATAAGAAATTATTAATAGTGACTCACCAGTATTTCACAGATCGGGCCTCTGCGTCCTGGCGCTGCGCCTTTTCCCACTCACACCTGGCTGCAGGTGTCTGTTTCTGAGTGACAAACACAGTTATGAGTAGTTGTTGGCGTGCTTTTTTCTTCTGGGCGACAAGATTCTTATAAACAGATACACAGAACACTGTAAAAAAAAAAAAAAGGCATGCAAAATTGGACTAAATACTCCGCGAGACTCCGAGGCCACGACAGGTGAACGGCGTTATAGCGAGGGACCACTGTATTCTCTTTTCACATGTCAATAATTCTTGACGTGGATATTTGCTCGCTCAATTAATAAGAACATGCCTAATCTGTCAGATTTCTTATTTTTTAAATGTATTTCTGTATGTATTTTATTGTGACAACCGAATGGAGACGACCAAACCTGGTTGCAGCACGGGCGAATTAAGGGAATGACGAAACTACAGTTGTTATTATCAATTTCATAGTCTAAAATGATCACACCACATAAAGTTAAGCTCAGCGCTGCTCTGGCTCCAGGCTCGAAGTCTGGAGAAAAAGGCGAGCAGCGCTTTCTTTGCAGTCAGCGCTGTAGCCACGGATCATGCTCGAGACCAACAATCCCGCAAAAGCGGGATTTGTATTGATTATTATGTAGTATAATCAGGAAAGTGTTATTTATGTAACATATGCATTGATTTGTATAATGGCACTGTTTATCATGTTGATCATCTTCATTTTTATGTGGATTCCAGTGCTGGTTCACCTCTCAACCTGGTGTATATTTTCAGCGCAGCATACGCCAACGACCACATTGATAAATGCCAAGTAGCGCAGCCGTTTTGGCGTACACCCAATATACGCTCAAATATCGCCGTACGCAATGTTGATACATGAGGCCCTTTGTGTGCACTGAGCCGTCAGCTCAGCTGAGAGGTGCCTTGCCATGCTGTGTGCACTCAGACATGGCTGGCCGGTCCCCATGTGATCATGTCTGTACATACAACCCCAATTCCAAAAAAGTTGGGACATTGTGTAAAATATAAATTAAAAAGAATACAATGATTTGCAAATCCTCTTCAACCTATATTCAATTGAATACACCTCAAAGACAAGATATTTAATGTTCAAACTGATAAACTTTATTGTTTTTGTGCAAATATTGGCTAATTTTTAAATGGATGCCTGCAACATGTTTCAAAAAAGTTGGGATGGGGCAACAAAAGCCTGGGAAAGTTGATGAATGCTCAAAGAACACCTAATTGGAAACAGGTGAGTGTCATGATTGGGTATAAAAGGAGCATCCCCAAAAGGCTCAGCTGTGCATAAGCAAAGATGGGGCGAGGATCACCACTTTGTGAACAACTGCATGAAAAAATAATCCAAGAGTTTAAGAACGATGTTTCTCAACATTCATTTGCAAGGAATTTAGGGATTCCATCATTTACAGTCCATAATATAATCTCAAGATTCAGAGAACCTGGAGAACTTTCTACACGTAAGTGGCAAGGCTGAAAACCAACACTGAATGCCCGTGACCTTCGATCCCTCAGGCAGCACTGCATTAAAAACCGACATCATTGTGTAAAGGATCTTACTGCGTGGGCTCAGGAACACTTTAGAAAACCATTGTCAGTTAGCATAGTTTGTCGCTACATCTACAAGTGCAAGTTAAAACTCCACCATGCAAAGCAAAAGCCATACATCAACAACATCGAGAAACGCTGCCACCTTCTCTGGGCCCGAGATCATTTGAAATGGACAGACGCAAAGTGGAAAAGTGTGCTGTGGTCTGATGAGTCCAAATTTCAAATTGTTTTTGGAAATCATGGACGTCGTGTCCTCCGGACAAAAGAGGAAAAAGCCCATCCAGATTGTTACCAAAAGCCATCATCTGTGATGGTATGGGGGTGGGTTAGTGCCTGGCATGGACAACTTACACATCTGTGATGGCACCATCACCATTCACGGTTGGGATGGTTTTCTTGGGGTTGTTCTCATCCTCTAAACATGGTAAGTGGAGTTGGTTCCAAAACTCTATTCTGGTCTCATCTGACCACATGACCTTCTCCCATGCCTCCTCTGGATGATCCATATGGTCACTGGTGAACTTCAAACGGGCCTGGACATGTGCTGGCTTGAGCAGGGGGACCTTGCTGCCCTGCAGGATTTTTCAACCATGAGAGCATCATGTGTTACTAATGTCATCTTTGTGACTGTGGTGTCAGCTCTCTTGAGGTCATTGACCAGGTCCTCCTGTGTAGTTCTGAGCTTTTTTCAGAATCATCCTTACCCCACAAAGTAAGATCTTTCATGGAATCCTAGACCGAGGGAGATTGACAGTCATCTTGTCTTTCTTCCACTTTCTAATAAATAATCATAACAGTTGTTGTCTTCTACCAAGCTGCTTGCCTGTTGTCCTGTAGTCCATCCCAGCCCTGTGCAGGTCGACAGTTTTGTCCCTGATGTCCTTAGACAGCTCTTTGGTCTTGGCTATGGTGGACAGGTTGGAGTGTGATTGACTAAGTGTGTGAACAGGTGTCTTTTATACAGGTAACAAGTTCAAACAGGTGCAATTAATACAGGTAAAGAGTGCAGAATAAGAGGGCTTCTTAAAGAAAAATTAACAGGTCTGTGTGAGCCAGAATTCTTGCAGGTTGGTAGGTGTTCAACAAAGGCTACTGTACCAAATATTAACGTTGATTTTCACAGGTGTTCAAATACTTATTTGCAGCAGTAACATACAAATAAATTATTAAAAAAATCATACATTGTGATTTCCAGATTATTTTTTAGATTATGTCTCTCACAGTGGACATGCACCTAAGATGAAAAATCTCAGACCCCTCCATGATTTCTAAGTGGGAGAACTTGCAAAACTGCAGGGTGTTCAAATACTTATTTTCCTCACTGTATATTGTATACAGTTGCATTCAAAATAATAGCAGTGTGTTTAAAAAGCAAGTAAGCTCAAAATCATGAAAATAGCTTTTATTTCCATACACACAAATGCACTGGGAACACTGCACATTCTATTCCAAATCAAAACATGAAGAAAAATGTATTGAATTTGTTACTACTTTACAGAAAATGATGAAAAATAAATATTAGGCTGTTCCTCTCCGGGAACCATCTCCTTAGCATGATGGAGAGGTTTGTGTCAGACTAAGAATGGTTCAGAAGATACCATGATAGAACGAGGTAGAGGAAACGTGACCGGGTCCGCAGGAAGCCTGGGGCCCTCATCTGGAGCCAGGCCTGATGTAAGGCCCGTCAGCGAGTGCCTGGTGGCTTGGCTTGCCATGGAGCCCAGTCGGGCACAGCTTCAAAAGCAATATGGACCTTCCATCTCCAACCTGTGGCCTCACCACCCACAAGGGGAACCGCTGGTGTCGGGTGCGCTGTCCTTTGGGTGGCAGCGAAAGTCGAGGGCCTCGAGAGACCAGACCTGGGTGGCAGGGGCGATCTCTGGGGCTGTAGAACGTCACCTCGCTGTGGGGGAAGGAGCCGGAGCTTGTGCAGGAGTTGGAGCAAAATCAGTTAGATCTCCACGCAGAGCCTGGATTCCGGCTGTTTGTGCACCGAATAGCATTTTGGAGTATTGGCCTTCTTGGAGTCCCCTGAATAGAGTCCTGTATGGGGCTGGGCTGGAATGCCTGTTCACAGGTGTCAGAATTTCATTGAATTCATGCAACACAGATCTGAAGCTGTTCTCAGAAACAGTGATTATACAACTAAATATTAATTCAGCCATCACAGGAAAGATAATATTCAAGACTTTTTCAGTTTATACAGTAAGTGTTTGAGTTGTAAAGAAAATGCAGGCACCACTATTTTTTCTCTTTTTTGAACAGCCTAATACTCACACTCATCACTCATCTTCAACCGCTTTTTGGGTTCGGGTCAAGGGGGCAACAGCTGCAGCAGGGGGACCCCAGACTTCCTTTCCTGTGCCACATTGACCACCACTGACTGGGGGATCCCGAGGCGTTCCCAGGCCAGTGTGGAGATATATTCTCTACACCTAGTCCTGGATCTTCCCTGGGGTCTCCTCCCAGATGGACTTGCCTGGAATACCTCCCTTGGAAGCTGCCCAGGAGGCATCCTTACAGATGCCCGAACCACCTCAGCTGGTTCCTTTCAATGCAAAGGAGCAGCGACCTCTACTCCGAGCTCCCCACAGATGACCGAACCTCTCACCCTATCTCTAAGGAAACACCAGCCACCCTCCTGAGGAAGCCCATTTCGGCCGCTTGTACCCATGATCTAGTTCTTTCGGCCATGACCCAACACTCATGACCATAGGTGAGAGTAGGAACGAAGACTGACCAGTAGATCAAGAGCTTTGCCTTTTGGGTCAGCTCCCTTTTCATCACAACAGTACTGTAGAGCGAATGCAATATCACCCCGCTGCACCTGATTCTCCGGCCAATCTCATGCTCCATTTTCCCTCACTCGTGAACAAGACCCCGATGTACTTGAACTCCTTCACTTGGGGCAAGGCCGCATTCCCTTCCTGGAGTAGGCAATCTATCAATTTCCTGTTGAGAACCATGGCCTCAGATTTAGTGGTGCTGATCCTCATCCCAACCACTTCACACTTGACTGTGAACCGATCCAGTGAGTGTTGGAAGTCACTGGCCGATGAAGCCAACAGGACCACATCATCTGCAAAAAGCAGTGATGAAACCCTGATGGAAACCCTCCTCCGCCCAATTACGCCTTGATATCCTGTCCATGAATATCACAAACAGGATTGGTTGACAAGGCGGAGCCCTGGCGGAGGCCAACTCCACCGACAACAAGTCCTACTTACTGCAGAGCACCCGAACACAGCTCTCGCTTTGCGAGTACAGAGATTGGATGGCCCTGAGAAGGGACCCCCTCACTCCATACTCCCGCAGCACCTCCCACAGTATCTCCCGGGGTACCCGATCATACGCCTTCTCCAAGTCCTCAAAACACATGTAGACTGGGTGGGCATACTCCCAGTCCCCTCCAGGATCCCTTGTGAGATCAAAGAGCTGGTCAGTTGTTCCACGACCAGGACAGAACCCGCATTATTCCTCTTTAATCAGAGGTTTGACTATTGGCCAATCCCTCCTTTCCAGCACCCTGGAGTAGACTTTACTAGGGAGGCTGAGTAGTGTGATGCCCCTGCAGTTGGGACACACTCTCTGGTCCCCCTTTTTAAATATGGGGACCACCACCCCAGTTTGCCACTCCTTAGGTACTGTCCCGACCTCAGCGCAATGTTGAAGAGATGTCTCATCCAAGACAATCCCTCCACATCCCAGAAGCTTCCTGACCAGTAGCCAGAGCCAGGCGATGGGCAACGCAATGGACATTCAGCAACGTGGTGCTAGTGTCCTTCAGCAGGCCAGCAATCTGACAACCCAAGTAAGCAACATTATTAAAACTACACTGAATATGTTTTCACAACTACGACTCCAGACTTTGTGATATTTAGGAAATTAATATCTGTAATGAATCAAGTGGCGATGTCTAAGACATTAAGCCAAATAAGCGTACACCTGTTACAGGTGTATGCTTTTGCTCTATCATTTTTATGTATAAATAAAAATGATACAGCAAATGCTTAGTTAGTCCAGTTGTATGCAAAGGTTTGGGCACCCCTGATAATTTTCATGATTTTCCTTTATAAATCATTGGTTGTCTGGATCAGAAATTTCAGTTAAATATATCATACAGCAGATGAACACACTGATATTTGAGAAGTGAAATGCAGTTTCTAGTATTTACAGAAAGTGTGCAATAATTATTTCAACACAATTAGGCAGGTGCATAATTTGGACATCCTTGACATTTTATTGACTGAATACATTTAGTGCTAATTATTGGAACACAAAATTGGTTTGATAAGCTCATTGACTCTTGACCTCCTTACACAGGTGAATCCAATCATGAGAAAGTGTATTTAAGGTGGCCATTTGCAAATGTTTCCCCTCTTTGCATCTCTTCCACTGAGTGGCAACATGGGAGCCTCTCAAATGGCATGAAAACAAAGATTGTTCAACATCATGGTTTAGGGGAAGGATATAAAAAGCTATCTCAGAGATTTCAGCTGTCAGTTTCCACTGTGAGGAACATAGTGAGGAAATAGAAGACCACAGGCACAGTACTAGTTAAGGCCTGAAGTGGCAGGTCAAGAAAAATCTCAGATACGCTGAAGTGAAGGATGGTGAGAACAGTCATTGTCAACCCACAGACCTGCTCCAAAGACCTATAACATGTCTCTGTGCATCGTTCAACTATATAGTGCACTTTGCACAAGGAGATTCTGTATGATGCTGTAATGCAGAGGAAGCCTTTTCTGCATACACGCCACAAACAGAGTCACTTGAGGTATGCTAAAGTGCATTTGGACAAGCCAGCTTCATTTTGGAATAAGGTGCTGTGGACTGATGAAACTAAAATTGAGTTATTTGGACGTAACAAGGGGCAGTATGCATGGCAGAAAAAGAACATAGCATTCCAAGAAAAACGCTTGATACCTACATTAAAATTTGGAGGTGGTTCCATCATGCTGTGTGGCTGTGTGGCCAGTGCAGGTACTGGGAATCTTGTTAAAGTTGAATCAGTGACAAAGTTGAAGTTGCACTGGGGATGGATCTTTCAACAAGACAACAACCCTAAACACTGCTCAAAATCTACTAAAGCATTCATGCAGTGGAACAAGTACAATGTTCTGGAATGGCCATTTCAGTCCCCAGACCTGAATATTATTGAAAAACTGTGGTATGACTTTAAGTGGGCTGTCCATGCTAAGAAACCAACAAACCTGAGATGTTTTGTAAAGAAGAATGGTCCAAAATATCTTCAACCAGTATCCAGACTCTCATTGGAAGCTATAGGAAGTGTTTAGAGGCTGTTATTTCTGCAGAAAAGGAGGATCTACTAAATATTGATGTATTTTTTTCTGTTGGGGTGCCCAAATTTGTACACCTGCTTAATTTTATTTAACACTAGAATCCCTGGAACTTTCTGCCGCTGCTGCAAGGCCCTCTTCCCCCTCTCAAATTAGTGTTGTGGTGATCACCCTATTGACTGGTTCCTTTGAGATGCAAATTAGATCAGTACCTGCTCCCTTGCCCCATTCAGACTGTGTTGAAAGAGGGAAACATGTAGGAAAACAGGTCTTGAGGACCAGGGTTGGGCATCCCTGGCCTAAATTGAAGGACAGACCAAACAAAGGACTTGAGTGAAAAAACAACATTTATTTCACACATAAAAATATTCAAGAGAAATTTCATTGATAAACAATTTGTGAGCACAGTCAACAAATTGTGAGTTCCTATCTACAGTGTTCTGTTTTTTGTTTGTTTAGTTTTTTGTTTTTTTTTTAGCAATTTTTACACACAAATGGAGATCCTTTCCTACTTTTCTGACAGGTGTACTTGTGGCAAATGGCACATTTCTCTGTACTGCGATTTCTGTTGCAACTCTGACACACTTGGCATGTTGTTGTTTTCCCTTCAGAAACTCTTCTCATTTCACGTAGTGCCTCCTCTCTCTCTCTTTCCAGTGTGCGTTCCTGCATGTGTCTATTTCTCAGTTCAGTTGCAAGCTTATGCTGAAACTTTCGCCTCGACTCCTTTGATCCTGTACATGCCTTGTACAGTACATGTGCATTAGCAGCAGCAATGTCCAGGATGTTGTAGAAGACAGCTATAGGCCATCTCCGTGTTCCTGTGCGCACTGTGTAAGCACGCAGTTTTTGATCCAGCACATCAACACCACATTTCAAATGGTTGTAGTCTATGATTACAGTTGGTTTTCGTTGCAAATCTTCTTCAAGCTCCACTTTCTTATGCACCGTGCTGAGAAGACACATTTTTCTCCTTTTTAGCTGCATAAACTGTTAGCAGGGCACTGCCAGAAGTGAACACCTGTGTTGAAAACGTCCTCACCTTCTCTGTGTTTTTTACCTGCTCTGGAACATTCCGTCGAATTTTGTTTATTGTGCCAGCAGAGTTGTGTTGCTTTGTAGAAGCCTGTTCGCCAGAGACAATGATATGAAAAATTGTCCATAGTGACAGTTCTGTCTCTGTCCAAAAAGGGTTCCATAAGCCTTGTCACACCATTGTCTGCAAGTCCGCTCTCCTATGGCACGGCTGGGGTCTTTTCCTAAGTAAGGAATGGCATTGCACATGTACTTAGTGTCCAAGTCTGCTGCAATCCAAAACTTTATTCCAAACTTGTCCGGTTTAGATGCAATGTATTGCAGAAAAGGACACTGGACCTTTGTTGGAAATAACTGTTCATCAACTGTTATGTGTTGCTCTGGGTCGTACGACAGCACACATTTCTGAACAAAGCACCCCAAAATGTCTGGAATGGCAGCATATTTGTCCGTCTGCATGCGTTCCAAACGGGTGTCTGATATCAAAGCGTAAATAGCGCATCAACTCTTATCGGTCTCGGGACATTGTGGACATGATTTCTGGAATGCTGAAGCATTTTGACCAGCAGTCCCGCATGGCACCGATTCTGCCAATCGCTCCTCTGAGAATAAAACAGCGATGAATGCCATCAGCTCGTAGACACTTCTGCTCCTGTCAGGGTTTGTTTTGCGGGCTTTGTGTTCTGTGCAGTCTGTGATGGTCCTTCAGCATGCTGATGTCAAATAGACAAAGGAAGCTTTGCAAGCGACTCGTCAATTGCGTCTTGCAATCTCCATCGGTCCTGCATTGCTGACTGATGTCTGGGTTGTCTGCGTTGGCTGAACGGTGCTGAAGTCCTCAATTTGTCACTGAACCCAAACAGTTCCATCTCTCGCTGTCTCACAAGGTCCTGCCTAAAGATAACATGAGATAAGATGAAACCTCTATTGCCCAAAAGGGAAAAATTGTTTTGCATTTAGGAGCATATACGAGGTCTGTCCGAAAAGTAACGGACCTTTTATTTTTTTCAAAAACTATATGGATTTGAATCATGTGCGCTTGCATCAGCCAAGCTTGACCTTCGTACGCATGCGTGAGTTTTTTCACAGCCTGTCGGTTGCGTCATTCGCCTGTGGGCAGGCTTTGAGTGAGCACTGGTGCAGCTCCCTCGTCGGATTTTCATTGTCAGGGAAATGGCTGAGCGACTGCCACTTTGCTCCATGAAAATTTTTTCAGAAACTGTGTGAGACAGCCAGGTGGAAAACCATTCGGAAAATTCAGATGGCTTTCGGTGACGATTCTATCGGCGTCACACAGATTAAGGACCATTACAACTGGATTAAAGACTGCCCACACTGGCAGACGGCACGCCGCGCTCCGAAGGGCCATGGACAGGCTGAAACGACCAGATCATTTCCAAAGTGAAGGCTGTGTTGATCCGGCACGTTGTGTGACTACCAGAGATATCGCAGAAAATGTGGAACATCAGCACTTCTGCAGCACATTCCACTGTTACAGGAGATTTTGTAATGAAAGACGTGCGGAAGAATCGCGCGTCGGGACGGAGCCGCTCATGGTGCACAACAAACACCTCCGTGTTGGAAGTCTCACAGGACATGTTGTGGCATGCCAGCTGTTACAACAATTTCTCGGATACTCACTCGACTTGAAAAAGCCACCGAAAGCCGTCTGAATCTTCTGATGGTTTCCAACCAGAAACAGAAAGACGTGAACACAGACAATGCTACAAATATAAAAGCAAAATGTAAATCCTTGGAGTTTCGCTTGCGTCCTTGCTTCTCTGGGCCTTCTCTTCCTTTTCTGGACTTCTGTCAGTGTGCTTGCGCTTCTGGGATGAAGAAGACTTTTCTCCAGTGTGCCTGCATTTTTGGCACCGTGGTTTGTCTTCAGCATGATGTTTGCCTTTTCTGAATTGGGGAAGACTTTCCTTTCACAGGTGAAGGCTTCTCTTCATCGTCCTCCTCTGTAACAATTATTAGTCTTTTAATCCGCTTATGTGCAAGTCTCGTGTGAAGAGGCTGTTTCGGCTGTGAATCCATTGGTGCTGGCATGTCCTCATCAGAGGAGGAATCAGAGGGGATGAACTCTGATTCACCAACGAAGGAAATCTTCATCACTACTCCCTCAGTCCACATCTGGGAGTGCTTGCAAAAGAGCTAAGGTTCCAGAGGAATGTATTTCTTGCTTGACTGTCTTGCTGCCATTGTGATGTTTGTCTTCTTGAGTTGAAGATGTGTCGCTTTTATAGTCAAAATGTCACACATACACCCACATACATCAGGTAACCCTAAACCCACACAGCCTGTTTGTCTATGCAGATGGAGACGGCATGCTGCATTAACTATGTTGGGCTAGTGAATGGCTCATTAATGAACCATTGTGCCACAATGATGGGCTCTTGGAGTAGAGGGGGGTACCTTTCCTGCACAAAGAATTATTGCACACTTCTGTAAAATCCTATAAACGTCATTTCACTTCTCCATATCACTGTGTTTGATGTAAAGTGACAATTGCTGATCCAAACAACCAATGATTTATAAAGTAAAATCATGGAAATCATCAGGGGTGCCCAAACTTTTACATACAACTGTTTTTCAAAACAATCTCACTGTCAATAAAATTATAACAGAGTTCATATTTTAAATTCTCTTCCATCAGTCTCAGCTTTGTTGGTATAGAGGATTTCTGCACTGCCAATTTACATGATTAGATAAGTTAATTACTCACCCATTTGTCTGGCCAACCATGACAGATGCTCCGTCAGAGCCGAATCCAGCCATCTTGGATATGTCCATATCCAAGGCATTCAGGAAAGTCCTCATGGCTGAAACGATGATATCTGCTACGCCATTAGGAATGTCATAAATCCCCAAGTAGGATGTCTCAATCTAAATTAAAAATGATTTTATACATGTCAGGTGTAATCCTAATATGTTTCGTTACAAATCCCATAATGATAAAATAACATTACCTACCATCTAAAGAGTCCCACCACATTTAGAAAACATGAACCTGAAATATTCACTCAACAATACCAGAGACCTTGACATCTGAAAATAGCTGGTGAGCTGTGAATTGCTCTCCTTAAAAATTTCAAGGGGAGCATGATTGTAGGTCCATTTCAAGGGCTTACCTGCTGATTTTCTGCATATATGCTAAAATTTTGCAATTTGCAAGAAGAGTGATGTCACTTCCCCTAAAAGTACTTTTAGCTTTTAGTTTTAGTGGTAGAAGAGTAGGAGTGATCACTTCCCTCAGATTTCAAGGCCTGCAATACTGACAATTTTACAATTAATCAAACCTCTTTGGTGTTTGTGATGTAGCATCCAAATATTATTAGTTGCTTGGCTACAGCTACATCTGTAGTTTCATCTATCAGTAGACTGAAGTAGGGCTGCAATGCATGGTGGAAAGGATATTGTGGCGTGGCACGTCCGACAGCACCTTGACCATCTCCCACATTATTCCCTCTGATAGTACTTGCCGTTTTCCCTCGCTGGTACAAAAAAGAAAGAAGCCAAATGAATTGTTGACTAAAATATTATACTAACACTGTATGCAATTCAATTCAAAGTCTCACTGAGCAAAACTCCATCGCTTGTACTAACTACACAGAAATACAGTAAGGCTCAATTAAACTCCAAAGTATTCAGCAGTCCCATAGTCCATACTGTACAAGTTTTTTTTTTAAGTATTCTACAGTAGCTTGATAAAGTTATTGCCTTCTTCAAATCACTGACATAGGAAAGTGCAAGGCCTTGCATTATACCAAGCAGCTAGTGTACTTGGGTATGTTTTGAAAGGCTACCAGGAAGGCCATCCTTTCCAGATTGACCTGGTGCTGAATGACTGATCTATTCCACCAGTTTTATCTGCTACTTGGGCAGTGGCAGCCATGGCCAAGGCTTTATGATGCATGATGGATTTTGCATGCCTATGGAGACTGGCTTTAATGATGGTGACGCAAGGACATCAACAACACCTTGATTCCTCCATGTGTGTGGGAGGGTGATGTTCTCTGCAGAACCTGCACAGGAGTCCTAAACAGACAAAAACCAAACAATACTTGTTATCATCAAGTGTTATATTACTATTGCAGTATTCTAACAAAGTATTTTTAAACCTGAAATTTAAAATTCTGTTAACTCCCATATGTAGGTTTGGGCCACATGCAAGTTGTTTGTTATACAACCAAGAGCTTGAAATAATAATTTGGATAAAGACAATTTTAATTTAACAGTGATTCTATCGATAAAATAAGGACAAAATTGAATAACAAAAGGTCGGGTTTGTACCAGTTTCTATCAATGGCTATCATCCAGGGAAATTATTTCTTCCAATCTGGGTCAATACCAGTTTTCTGCTTCTTTGGATCTTTCTTGGCCTCTCAAAGACTTGTACTGGCTTTGCACTTGTTGGCGGCAGCATTAACTGGATTGGAAACATTGGTGATGTCCACAACAGTACAAGAAAGGTGTGCCAACAATCACAAAACTTACCTACAATTTATGTCCCACATGTGCGGGACGTATGAGTCATACGCTGGGATTCGTCGAAAATTTTCAGCATACCCAAAATTTTTCAAGGAGCTCAGCGTATTAGGACGTATATCAACATTCTTCAGCATGCTTTTAACTTATAAAAAAACTACCCTTAACTTATTAGACTTATGCCAGCATTTTTTAATATGGTTGCCATACCCTGGCTAAAGTTTTCCTATATTTGAGCCCTCGAATTAATAAAACATGAGCACATTATAGGCCTAAATTGAGTTCTCAAAATATGTATTTTGTGCTCACATTAAGTCATTTCTGACATTTTCTCACTGTTCGCTGTCACAAGCTATTGTACGGAGATTTGGACTCCGGAATCAATAACTTCAAAGCGAATTGCTGTTTTAAATCAAATGACACCTCTTTCTGAATGTTGTAATACAGATAACAAGCTACAAACGACCAGCGCTGTTTTCCCCCAAAAATGAGGCATCCTCTGTTCTACAGGCATGACGGTGAACATGACACCAGCTGGGTGTGAGCCTGGAGCTCAGGGACTTTCAACTACTTACCACGGAGAAAGGAAAGGCTTTGATAAAAACTCAACATTTATGGTTTGTAGTGTCACCAAACTGACGTTACACATCAGTGAGCTCCTTCTGGTTGGACTACAACACTTAGATTGGAAAAAAAAATGTACAATTATATAATTTTGAAGATTTTTTTATTGAAATAAATTTTAATAAAATTCTCAATAACTTTTTATTATAGCTTGTAGTGCCACCAACTCACATCAATAAACTCCAGCTTTAAATAAAAAGCTATTGAGATTTTATTCAATTTATTACAACAAAGAAAATCTTCAAAATTATATAATCATACATTTTTCCAATCTAAGTACTGTAGTACAACCAGAGGGTGCTCAGTGATGTGTGATGTTAGTTTGGTGGCCCTACAAACCATACTTATGACATTATTGAGTTTTCATCAAAGCATTTCCGTTCAACACGATAATTTGTTGACAGTCCCTAACTCTGGTCTCGCAGCCACCTGTGTGTCAGTTCAGTGTAATTCAAATGTAGTTTGTTGTCTGCATTACATTTGGAAAGAGGTGTCATTTGATTTGAAACAGCGGTTCACTTTAAACTTATTAAGTCCCTTTGGCTCCTCCCTTGTTTGCACTCAGGGGTCGCCACAGCAAATCCACGGTGGATCTGCATGTTGATTTGTCACAGGTTAATCAACTCTTTGAATATCTCACACACACACACTCATATTCAACCACTTAGTTCAATTAAGGGTCGCGGGGTGCTGGAGCCTATCCCAGCAGTCATAGAGCGTGAGGCAGGGTACACCCAGGACAGGATGCCAGTCTGTCACAGATCTTTGAATAGCTTTCCAACTTAACTCTGTAAGTTTACAATTCACATTAAGTGATGATAACCATAGGCAGGTGGTGGCATTGGACCTCTTTGTAGCAGGAACACATGCGGTGCTCATGTTTATGTGTCAAGACGATATATACTGAGTGCACATTTTACAAATTGTGGGCGTGATTAAGTAGATCATGCACATAATGTTTTAGAATGGTGTTCACTTGTGCTCTCATTATACTAAATTGCTCCCTCATTTTAATAAATCATGCCCTTGTTTTACTAAATTGTTCGCTCATTTTACAATACTTAAAATGAGCGCACACTATAGTAAAACAAGAACACAATATAGTAAAATGAGTGCACAATTTAACAAAACATGCACACATTGTAGTAAAATGTGCGCACATTCTCGCCGCATGCAAAACATTTTGCAGTGATACTTCTAGGGCTCCACAGCAGTGCCTGAAAAAAAAAAAAAAAACTACAAGAAACTTTACAAAAAAAAAGGGCAGGAAAAAAAATAAACTTCTCAGAAGTGATGATATACACAAAAATTGCAAAAAAAAACTTTACAAAACTAAGTAAACGATAAGTTTTAAATGAAAAAAAAATTCAAAATGGCACATAATTAGCAACACAATCATAATATTTCCAAAAACCATCAAAAAGGCATGAAGAAAAACAGTATTAAAATAAACAAAAAATAAATATGTACACAAAAGTGCAGAAAAGAAACTTACAAAAAGGGGAAAAAACAAGATAAGTTTTAAATGAAAAAATATGTCCAAACCATGAAACAATGAAATTACCAATAACTATCTACAAGGCTTATTATATATCCTCCTGACACCCGGCCCATTCATTTATGTCCTCTATAATGGACATTTGTTCACCTCTATCTTCCTTAAGTATTTGGAGTTTTTTTTTTTTTTTTCCCCCGGTTTCCGCCCTCAGGGTGTGACTGTGGTGTCCTCTGGGGGGGAAAGGACTGTGGGTCCATCTAGCTGTGGACGGCCGGGGCTGGGTCTGTTAGTCATGAGGGGGGGCGTCTCCTGGGGTTGATGGAACGGTCCTCTGGGAGGCGCTGGGAGTCCCCGTGGGTGACTTTGGGTCCCAAGGGACCTCGGCTGTGGTTATTACTCCTGGAGCTGGCGGGATGTCCTCTGGGGGGTGTTGGTCCCTACATGTCGTCCGGGGGGGGGGGTGTTAGCGTTTTTTTTTTGTTTGCAAGCTTAAGTTTGGGTTGTGTTTTTTCTTTTCTCCTCTTCCCGGGGTTTGATGGGACGGTCCTCTGGGGAGGGGGTGTTGGTATGGTTGTTTGTGTTTGTCTTTTTTTTTTGTTTATGACTAAGCAGACTTTAACACATAGTCGGAAGAAGGCTGAGTGCACAGGTTTAAGAACTCCTGGCCAAACTTATGCAAAGTGAACAGCTAAAGCAAGAGTCAACAGGAATGAACGCAAAGGTGGAGACTCTAACAGGTTTGCTAAACGAAACAGAGGGCAAGACCATTCAAGTCAACAAAGGATGTCTCTGCACTGCAGTGTCAGCTGCGGAGCATTCTGCTGCAGACAGGCTCAGGGTGGGAAAGGATGGACTCCAGGATGAGAGTGATGGTCTCGGCACGGAGTTCCCTGTTGACAGAGAAGAGGCGGTTGGGAGCGTGCGTTATCCAGCTGAGGGAAGAGCTGGAGAGGCTCAACATTGAGATGATCAATGACTGCATAAAGAGATTAACGTTGCAGGTGGAGCAGCTGATGATGGAGCTGTCATCAGAGCACGGTAACGCACAGCTCCTGGAGACGGGCCTTTCCCAGCTGGATCGTCAGCACAAGGAGCCAAAACTGAAGCTGTAGGAGGTGTTTTTTGTTCCCAGCCAACAGTCCAGCCATGGTCCCTGGAGGGGGGCTTTGTTTTTTCTGGCCCAGGTCCGTGTGGTCGCCGGGAGGCTTCCCGTGAGGGTGGGGTACTGTTGTGGGCTGGGGTGTTTGGCTGGCTTGGTTTTTGTTTTCTGTTTCTCCCACCAGGTGGTATGCATTCAGGACTGAGTGGCTGAGCATCAGGACCTCACCCTGAACACCTGAGGCTTGTTTTCAAGTGCAGGTCATCAGGACTCACAGCTGTGGTGTATTTTGTCTTAATCAGAGATTGCTGCATTTAAACCTTGAATGCACAGTGTGTGATTGCCAGAGACTCGACCTTGTGAGCAGACGTGTGAGATCGACGTAAGGAGAACAATCTCACCATCACGGACGCAGAGACCGCTCCAGGTTTGACGCCACAGTCTGTGAAGGAGGATTGGGTGAGGTCTCACGCTCTTCAGCACACTTCCTGAGGTAATTTGGTTTTGGTGACTTTATGAAGTAATGACAGTGGATTAGGTGTCCCTCACACCTTGTGTTATTGAGCTGTCACGTTATGCTAATTGTCTAATCAGCTTCTGCTGCAGTGGAGATTTGAACTGTGTTGTTCCATGCCTGCAGGGTAAGAAGCTGATGTATAGATTTAAGCCAGGAAGTGTTTGCTGATTGCGTGCACCTTTGAGTTGTGTCTCTGTGTGGAGTTGGACTCACCTCATGTTTTCTTTCTTCACAGACTTGGTTTGTCGCGGCCACCTGGGGGTGTCGGCGGGGTCCCTGGGTCCGAACTGCTGTGGCTCCGGACCGTTTGCGCTGTTAAGAGCGCGCCGTGTTTCCACCTCACCAGACCGCGGACTGTTTAGTTGTTTAGCATCACTCACTGTTATGTTTATTAAATTCTGTTATCCTTTGAACCGTGCTCTGCTTATTTTATGCTGGGTCCTCCAAACGCTGGGTCGGTGCTACGACCGCGTCCGAAACATAACAGTACCCCTTTAAAGCTATCTATAAAACTTTAAAGCTATCTATAGTATTCTGTAGAGGACATCCTGGGCTTTCCAATGATGTGTCATGTGATGGGCTTACAGTGAGGAAAATAAGTATTTGAACACCCTGCGGTTTTGCAAGTTCTCCCACTTAGAATGGAGCGTTCTGAAATTTTCATCTTAGGTGCATGTCCACTGTGAGAGACATAATCTTAAAAAAAAAAAAAAAAAATCCGGAAATCACAGTGTATGATTTTTTAATAATTTATTTGTATGTTACTGCAGCAAATAAGTATTTGAACACCTACCAACCAGCAAGAATTCTGGCTCTCACAGACCTGTTAATTTTTCTTTAAGAAGCCCTCTTATTCTGCACTCTTTACCTGTATTAACTGCACCTGTTTGAACTTGTTACCTGTATAAAAGACACCTGTTCACACACTCAATCAATCACACTCCAACCTGTCCACCATAGCCAAGACCAAAGAGCTGTCTAAGGACACCAGGGACAAAACTGTAGACCTGCACAAGTCTGGGCTGGACTACAGGACAACAGGCAAGCAGCTTGGTAGAAGACAACAACTGTTATGATTATTTATTAGAAAGTGGAAGAAACACAAGATGACTGTCAATCTCCCTCGGTCTGGGATTCCATGCAAGATCTCACTTTGTGGGGGTAAGGATGATTCTGAGAAGCTCAGAACTACACAGGAGGACCTGGTCAATGACCTGAACATTAGTAACACATGATGCTGTCATGGTTTAAAATCCTGCAGGGCCGCAAGGTCCCCTGCTCAAGCCAAGCACATGTCCAGGCCCGCTTGAAGTTCACCAGTGACCATCTGGATGATCCAGAGGAGGCATGGGGAGAAGGTCATGTGGTCAGATGAGACCAGAATAGAGCTTTCTGGAATCAACTCCACTTACCATGTTAGAGGATGAGAACAACTCCAAGAAAACCATCCCAACCGTGAAGCATGGGGGTGGAAACATCATACTCTGGGGGTGCTCTTCTGCAAAGGGGACAGGATGACTGCACCGTATTGAAGGGAGGATGGATGGGGTCATGTATTGCGAGATTTGGCAAACAACCTCCTTCCCTCAGTAAGAGCATTGAAGATGGGTCATGGCTGGGTCTTCCAGCATGACAATGACCCCAAACACACAGCCAGGGCAACTAAGGAGGGGCTCCGCAAGAAGCATTTCAAGGTCCTGGAGTGGCCTGTCCACTCTCCAGACCTGAACTCAATAGAAAATCTTTGGAGGGAGCTGAAACTCCAAACCTGAAAGATCTAGAGAAGATCTGTATGGAGGAATGGAATGAAATCCCTGCTACAGTGTGTGGAAAACGTGGTGAAAAACTACAGGAAATGTTTGACCTCTGTAATTGCAAACAAAGGCTACTGTACCAAATATTAACAGTGATTTTCACAGGTGTTCAAATACTTATTTGCAGCTGTAACAAACAAATCAATTATTAAAAAAAATCATACATTGTCATTTCCAGATTTTTTTTTTTTTTAGATTATGTCTCTCACTGTGGACATGCACCTAAGATGAAAATTTCAGACCCCTCCATGATTTCTAAGTGGGAGAACTTGCAAAATCGCAGGGTGTTCAAATACTTATTTTCCTCATTGTAGATGCTTGGAACTTTACTTTTTTTCTCTATCAAGATGGCCGCCATACCAACAACCACATTTTATGGAAAGCTGAGAGGTAACTCAAATATTCTTTTTTCTTTCTCTTTTATCATGAAAATTATATATATTCTTGTTCATTAACATGTAAATGATAATATTATTGCATCTAAAAAACTGTTTCATTATTTCTGTGTTGATTTAACAATCATTTTATGAATGCCAACTGTAGTGGACACCAGGACTATTTAATGTATTTAATGACTGCACATTTGTTGTAGGAGCAAGAGTGACGCAGAGAGGATTCTGTACTGGATAACTGAGGGAAATTCAGATTTGGAGCTTTCAGATGAGGAAAATGATGAGGAGAATGAAAATCATTCTGTGATAGGGCCAAAATGATGATGAAGAAGGAGAGAAAGAAGATGGAGTAGAACAGGGGTGGCCAAGTTCGGTCCTCGAGAGCCACATTCCTGACACTCTTAGTTGTCTCCCTGCTCCAACACACCTGAATCCAATGAAAGACTCGTTAGCAGACTTTTAATGAGCCTTTCATTGGATTCAGGTGTGTTGGAGCAGGGAGACAACTAAGAGTGTCAGGAATGTGGCTCTCGAGGACCGAACTTGGCCACCCCTGGAGTAGAATCTGATGAGATAGAGTTGGAGGCAGAGAAGGAACAGCAAAGCCGTCGTGCTCTGTGGACCAATTAACTAACTTGTAGGTTTTTAGTTTCAGGCTAATGTATTAAAGGTTATTACCATGCTAAATTATTGTCATGTGTAATTGCTGTTAAATATATCAAAGTTTCCAAAAATATGTTGACAGTTTTGGTCAATAGGGAGTCATATCAAATCCACAACAGTGAAATTATTGTGGCAATTCAAATGATGTGATAAAAAATTAACCGTTTTATTCATGTCATTTATTTGTGTTTCATTTTGTCTTAATAGCAAAAAGGAAAGAGACCTGCACAGCCAGTCAGCTCCCAAGCAAACCTTTAATACAGCACCAAAAATGTGACGTTTCAGGCCTCGCCCTTCCTCAAACATAATTATCATGTCAGGATGCACCTGTATATAAACACACAATGATTATCAACATGTGTTGCCAATCATTCTTACCCTCTGCACACAATCAAACAGAGTACATGCTGAATAAATGTACACTTCAATCATTAAAATATCTAGTGCATATGAAAAAAAAAGACACATATCACTATGGTTGAAATCCAATAAATTACATGACAAAAAACGCCGAAAAGTGTGTGAAAGAATTCCACGCGGTTTAGAATTAATAAAGGACCTATTATTGGTAGAGACAATGCCACTTTTTGTGATCGATGGAGCAAAGTGTTAAACAAGTGCTCCTTTGATTGATAGTGCTTACAATACAGGAAGTTTCACTAAGTCTTATGTGAGTACGTAGCAAGATCACAGAAGTTAAATTGCAAATAACTAGCGAACTCACAGACTATTCGGCTCAGCAACTTTTTACCGAATGTGAACGACTTCAAAAAGCGCTACAGGAAGAGATTACAGCGTCCAAGAAAAAGAAGTTTGAGAGAGACTACCACTCAGACTACAGAAGTGGGTAAGGTTTATCCATGGAGAAACTTCAATTCATGGAGCAGACGTGGGGCTACAGCTACACGGGCTAATCATGGAAGCAATATAGCAATACTTGGTCATGATGACACCACCACTGACTTTGACTCTGAATCCAGCTCCAGCTCATTAAGAGTTGATCCTTTTTTAGACAGACGTCGAGGAGAAGACCATCGAAGTCAACAAACACGAGGAAGAGGATATGCAGGAGGGGGAAGAGAATGTGTCATAAGGGACCCATATCCCAGGAGACAGACATCACGCAGGTACACAATGTCATAAATGTGTCGAGTAAAACATTATCTGAAACCTGTGTATCAGCGCTCAGTAAAGGCCTCTCCTTTGTGCCTACTATGTATTGTAATGACTTTGATGCCATAGTGGACTTTCAGAAGTTTTTTCGTAATTTACGCTTGAAGGAGTTTTATGGTGCTATGAACTTTGTCAATTCGTCCGCTTCTGTCACTCAAGGCTCTGAGATTGGTGAGGTGAGACTGATACAAGAACAACAGGAAGTGAATAATATCAATCAACCATCCATTTCTGGGCCAAAAACACCATTCAGAGGTAAAAGTACATTCATTCCACCACAGAGGAGAAATGCCTCCATAGATACATACTGCAGACTCGTGGAATTTGATGTGTCTCGACTTCTCTCTACAAAAAGACAATATAAGTAGCGGACAATCTTAGCAGGGAGCAAAGGACTGAATTGGAGTCTCTTAAGAAGGATATTCGATCATCATTAAAGTGCTGACAAAGGGGAAGCCATTGTCATTTGGACCGGACAAAGTATATTAAAGAAATACAAAGACAATTAAACAATGTATCCTTTTATAGAAAATTGGACCATAATCCCACTACAGAGTTTAAACAGAGGATTCATAAAAAACTTGATCTTTTGGCAGACAATGAAATTTCGACATCTGAGCATTGGTTTATGAAGGTGGACAGTCCAGTCACTCCAGTCCTGTATATTCTTCCCAAGATCCACAAAGAGTATACAGACATACCTCCAGGCAGACCCATTGTTTCAGTCATTGGCTGCTTAACAGAAAATATCTCAGCCTTTGTTGATTATTTTTTACAGCCATTAGTTACATCACTTCCCTCTTATTTAAAGATTCCATGGAATTTTGAAAATGTTACAATCTATTACAGTCCCAGATCAGTGTTTCTTGGTCACTATGGATATAGAGTCCTTATATACAAATGTTCCGATTGAGAGTGGTCTCAGAGCTGTAGAATTTTTCTTAAATCAACGGACTGAATATACACAGAGTACTAAAAGCATTGTAGATTTGATGGAAATTGTGTTGACATCAAATTTTTTTATGTTTGACTCTGACTACTATTTACAGATTTCCGGGACGAGCATGGGGTCCAGGATGGCCCCTAGCTTTGCTTTTTTGTTTTGTGGCTTCTTTGAAAAAGTTATTCTTTCTGGAACCGGTAATTCTTATTTACAACATATTGCACATTGGAAGAGGTATATTGATGACATATTTTTTGTTTGGAGCAATACTGAATCATCACTCAGGGCTTTTCATAAATTTATCAATGATAATGATTACAATTTGAAATTTACCATTGAATGGCATAAAGATCAAATCAACTTCCTGGATATTTTAATACATAAAAAAGACAATAGACTTGAGACTAGTCTGTATAGAAAGCCCACTGATTGCAATTCGTTTTTGCATGGTACATCATATCATCCGATTCATTTGAAGAAGAGTTTGCCTTATTCACAGTTTAAACGGATACGTCGGATCTGTAGTTCAAATTCTGATTATAATTTACAAGCTGAAGATTTGCAAAAACGTTTTGAACAGAGACAATATAATCCAGCGTGGATCATAGAAGCTAGAAAAAAAATTTGAGACCATGTCGCAAAATGACTGTCTTTATAGTAAGAACAAACATATTAAAACAGAGCCTTCCAGATTGAACTGCATTGTTCAATATTCACCATTAGGTGGAGCATTTGAGAAGATTATTAAGAAGCATTGGCACATCATTAAAACTGATCCTAAATTAAAAGACATCAAAGATTTTTCTTTGCCACCTCGCATCGTTTTTAAGAGGGCTCCTAATTTGGGCTCCATGCTCGTCCGTGCAAATTTATCGTCATGCTGTCAACCAGATTCTTCACAAGTATCACCACATGGGAACTATAGTTGTGGCCATTGTGCCCAATGTAATTTTACATATACAACTCAATCATTTTCACATCCCAGTATCAATCAATCAATCAACTTTTTTCTTGTATAGCGCCAAATCACAACAAACAGTTGCCCCAAGGCGCTCCACATTGCAAGGCAAGGCCATACAATAATTATGAAACACAGTCTACGTCTAAAGCAACATAACCAAGGGATGGTCCAGGGTCACCCGATCCAGCCCTAACTATAAGCCTTAGCGAAAAGGAAAGTTTTAAGCCTAATCTTAAAAGTAGAGAGGGTATCTGTCTCCCTGATCTGAATTGGGAGCTGGTTCCACAGGAGAGGAGCCTGAAAGCTGAAGGCTCTGCCTCCCATTCTACTCTTACAAACCCTAGGAACTACAAGTAAGCCCGCAGTCTGAGAGCGAAGCGCTCTAATGGGGTAATATGGTACTACGAGGTCCCTAAGATAAGATGGGACCTGATTATTCAAAACCTTATAAGTAAGAAGAAGATTTTAAATTCTATTCTAGCATTAACAGGAAGCCAATGAAGGGAGGCCAACACGGGTGAGATATGCTCTCTCCTGCTAGTCCCCGTCAGTACTCTAGCTGCAGCATTCTGAACCAACTGAAGGCTTTTTAGGGAACTTTTAGGACAACCTGATAATAATGAATTACAATAGTCCAGCCTAGAGGAAACAAATGCATGAATTAGTTTTTCAGCATCACTCTGAGACAAGACCTTTCTGATTTTAGAGATATTGCGTAAATGCAAAAAGGCAGTCCTACATCCCAGTACTGGCAAAGTCTTTAAAATTCGTGGCGGTATTTCATGCAACACTGCCAATGTTATTTACATGTTAAAATGCCCTTGTGGCCTAGCCTATATTGGCAAGACAACAAGACCTCTTAAAATTAGAATATCGGAACACAGATCTAATATTCGGAATAAAGATAAGAAAAGTTCAGTGGCCACTCATTTCACACAGGCTCAACATAATGTAAGCACAGAGATTTATTGGGATAGAACAAGTAAAATTAACGAACCGTGGTGGTGACATTAATCAAAATCTACTCAGAAGAGAAACTTATTGGATCTACACACTGGACACTCTCAATCCTAAAGGACTTAATGAGGACTTTGACATCAGACCTTTTTGTGATTCTTTTTTGTAGCTTTGTCATCATGTATTTATGCAGTTGTTTTTGTGATTTTTCCCTGTTGTCTGTTTATATTGATTCAATTCTAGTATTGTGTTGTTCGCACCATTTGGATGCACCTGTTTGCTTTTTCTTTTGGCTTGTAATTGTTTTTTTTTATTATTATTATTATTAGTTGTCCACAGCAGTCTAGGATGGTGTACACCTGATGCTCACATTGTATAAGGCATTCAACTTGTGAGTTTTGTTTGTTTGATGCTGTGGTACTGTGCAGAGGCATTGATTAGTGGCTTAGGTTTATTCTTTATTATCATGCCTATTATGGATTTGATTGAGTTTTTTTTTTTTTTTAACCAACATATATGAATTTATTAAATTATTTAATTATGTCATTCGTAACTGTTGTAGTGTGTTATAAATTTTGCCTATAGGTAGTTCTGGCCCATTTGGCAATGGATTAGGGCCCTTTTACAGGTAATAGATTTTTTAAGTAGTATATCGGCGTTTTTGTCATGTAATTTATTGGATTTCAACCGTAGTGATATGTGTCTTTTTTCATATGCAATAGATATTTTAATGGATTGAAGTGTAACATTTATTCAGCATGTACCCTGTTTGTGTGCAGAGGGTAAGAATGATTGGCAACACATGTTGCTAATCATTGTGTGTTTATATACAGGTGCATCTTCACATGATAATTATGTCTGAGGAAGGGCCCGAAACGTCACATTTTTTGGTGCTGCATTAAAGGTTTGGCTTGGGAGCTGACTGGGTGTGCGGGTCTCTTTCTTTTTTGCTTTTGATGCTATTTTTTGACCCTGCACGCCAATACATTTTGTGATGTGCGTGTCATTTCATGATTTTCATTTTGTCTTAATAACAGATTCACACCACTGGCCATTGTCCCGTTGTCCTCCACAGTGGACATGCTGTAAAATGAACAAAAAAACATTTTAAAAAAAAATTAAATTGTATGGTGTTTTTAAAGGCCCCCCCCCCCAATATATGTATATATATATATATATATATATATACATGCACATGCAGCACTGTGTTTTTTGGGGGGTGGGGGTCTGTTGGCCTTCTGTCGGCCGCTTGGGGGGGTGATGTCATGGTTTAGCCCTTGTTTGCATCTGTATTATGGTTTGTCTCCTGTCAGTGTCCACTTTCCCAGATTTTCAGTTTGTTATACTTTATCATGTGTTGAGTTCCGTTCTAGTTTCAGTCCAAGCTTTTTTTCTTGTAGATTGCTTTTTAGTTCTTACCTTTGTTTTCCTGGTTAATTCTTTGTTCTTTTCCGGTGGGTGTTTACATTTGACCTTTGTTCTTGCTTATCCATGTTTTAGGTATCTTATTTTTGATCACCATTGGGTTGTCTCCTGTCTTCCCTCGTCTTCATCTTGTCCTCCGACCATGGCCCGCAACTGCCCCTCATCAGGCCCTGATTCCTACTGTGTATTTAAGCCTCATGTGTTTTATGTTCACTGCCAGTTCATTGTGGTTTATGCCTTGTGCCACAGCCCACGTTCCAACCCCTATCATAGCCATTGTTTAGTCTTTGTTCTTGTGCTGACCCGTGTATGACCCTGTTTTGGTTTTTGGACCTTGCCTTAGCCTCAGCGTCTGAACTCTGTTTCACCGTGTTTCTGAACCTTGCTTGTTTTTGGACCTCGCTTCTGTCTAACGATTGTCTGTGATCTCTGCATCACTGAATGTCATCCTGTGTACCATACTGCTGCCTGTTCTCAAGATAAAGCCTTTTTTGATTCCTACCATTCCTCTGCCTGCGAGTCTGCATTTGTGTCCGCCACCTGTTTGTGCCACGCCACTATGAATCCTGACAGTTCCAATTGCATTTGCATACGAGGTCTGTGAGAAAGTATCCGACCTTTTTACTTTTTCAAAAACTATATGGATTTGAATCAGGTGCGCTTGCATCAGACAAGCTTGAACCTTTGTGCGCATGCATGAGTTTTTTCACGCCTGTCGGTTGTGTCATTTGCCTGTGGGCAGGCTTTGAGTGAGCACTGGTCCACCCCCCTCGTCGGATTTTTATTGTTTAGGAATGGCGGAGCAACTGCCGCTTTGTTGCATGAAAATGTTTTCAGAAACTCTGCCAGACAGCCAGATGGAAACCATTTGGAAGATTCAGATGGCTTTCGGTGAAGATTCTATCGGTATCACACAGATTAAGGACCATTAAAACTGGATTAAAAACGGCCCACAGCGGCGGAGGGCGCACCGCGCCTCGAGCGGCCATCGACAGGCTGGAACGAGCAGATCACTTCCAAATTTAAGCTCTGTTGGTGCAGGACAATCGTTGACTAGCAGAGAAGTTTCAGAAGAGGTCGGGATCAGCACTTTATCGGCACATTCCACTGTTAAAGGAGATTTTGTAATGAAAGACGTACGGACTATTCGCGCGTCGGGACGCAGCCGCTCTTGGTGCGGGACAAACAACACCTCCGTGTTGGAAGTCTCACAGGACAAGTTGGAACATGCCCAGCTGTTAAACAATTTCTTGGATACTCACTCGACTGAAAAGCCACCGAAAGCCGTCTGAATCTTATGAATGGTTTCCAACAGGGAAACCCGCCTCCACCGCTGTGGGCCATTTTTAATCCAGTTTTAATGGTCCTTAATCCGTGTGATACCGATAGAATCTTCACCGAAAGCCATCTGAATCTTCCAAATGGTTTCCATCTGGCTGTCTGGCAGAGTTTCTGAAAAATCTTTCATGGAACAAAGCGGCAGTCGCTCCGCCATTCCTAAACAATAAAAATCTGACGAGGGGGTGGACCAGTGCTCACTCAAAGCCTGCCCACAGGCGAATGATGCAACCGACAGGCGTGAAAAAACTCACGCATGCGCACGAAGGTTCAAGCTTGTCTGATGCAAGCGCACATGATTCAAATCCATATAGTTTTTGAAAAAAATAAAAAGGTCTGATAGTTTTCTCACAGACCTCGTATTTGGAAATTAAAGCTATTATACTCACTTTTGAAATACGTTGTTATAATGTTGAACAAAACTCTGATGAATGGGGATGCGCGTAGGTTCAACCTGATCTCATGCCAGTTTGTGATGGTATGATGAAAAGTGATGAAAAGTGATTTAATCTATTAGTTTGTGATACCGTCACAAAATGTGCCACATTTTTGTGACGGTATCATGAAATGAATTTAGGATGGTAGCACGAAATTTGGGGTGATGTGGGTATGGGTGGGAGGGCATGGGGGTTGGGGTTAGGGTTAAAAACAATGAACTAAGCTTGACCGTGTCACAAAAGTGTGACCCATTTTGTGACAGTATCATGGAAAAAAGTGTGAGACTGCGCTTGTGGGTATGCATGTAAGTATGTGACACACATGAATTCCCCCACAACCACCCCAAAACACATGACCTCTCACCTTCAGGAGGATGAAATACTCCTGTGTAGTGGCATATCCATGCCCCAACTGCTGGAAGACCAATGTAAACCCATGAAATTCTTCAAGTTAAAATTCAACAGCTAAACTGATGATTCATCAATGAAAAAATGTTGAAAATGAAAAATTTAACTAACTCATGTTCTTTGTTTAATCCTTCACCATTGGACCAACTCAAAATCAGCTTCTTAGTAGCTGAGAGCATATTTGAGGCAAAATTGAAGGTTATCGGTTATCTGTAGCTTCCGATAAGTTTTTAGACAGTTTATCAGTTTAGTGTTAAAAAAGATAACTTTTCAGTTAGCTGATTACCAGTTATCAAAGCTAACTTTTTGGTTAGCTGTGCCCACCACTGATGAAATCTATGAAAGGTCAGAGTGTGAATTACTTTGAAATACTACAACCCCAACTTCCATTGAAGTTGGGACGTTGAGTGAAATGTAAATAAAGACAGAATACAATAATTTGCTCATCCTCTTCAACCTATATTCAGTTGAATACACCACAAAGACAAGATATTTAATGTTCAAACTGATAAACTTTATTGTTTTTGTGCAAATATTTGCTCATTTTGAAATGGATGCCTGCAACACATTTAAAAAAGCTGGGACAGTGGTACAAAAGACTGGGAAAGTTGATGAATGCTCAATGAGCACCTGTTTGGAACATTCCACGGGTGAACAGGTCAATTAGAAACAGGTGAGTGTTATGATTGGGTATAAAAGGAGCATCCCCAAAAGGCTCAGCCATTCACAAGTAAAGATGGGGCGAAGATCACCACTTTGTGAACAAGTGCGTGAAAAAATTGTCAAACAGTTTAAGAACAATGTTTCTCAACATTCAGTTGCAAGGAATTTAGGGATTCCATCATCTATAGTCCATAATATAATCATAAGATTCAGAGAATCTGGAGAACTTTCTACACGTAATCGGCAAGGCCGAAAAACCAACATTGAATGCCCGTGACCTTCGATCCCTCAGGCAGCACTGCATTAAAAACCGACATTGTGTAAAGGATCTTACCGCGTGGGCTCAGGAACACTTCAGAAAACCATTGTCAGTTAACACAGTTCTTTGCTACATCTACAAGTGCAAGTTAAAACTCTACCATGCAAAGCGAAAACCATACATCAACAACATCCAGAAACGAGCTCATTTGAAATGGACAAACGCAAAGTGGAAAAGTGTGCTGTGGTCTGATGAGTCCACATTTCAAATTGTTTTTAGAAATCATGGATGCCATGTCCTCCGGACAAAGAGGAAAAAGCCCATCCAGATTGTTACCAGCGCAAAGGCCAAAAGTCAACGTCTTTTTCAGGGACGTCCATGCTTATTTCAGCAAGACAATGCCAAGCCACATTCTGCACATGTTACAACAGCGTGGCTTCATAGTAAAAGAGTGCGGGTACTAGACTGGCCTGCCTGCAGTCCAGACCTGTCGCGCATTGAAAATGTGTGGCCCATTATGAAGCACAATATACGACAACGGAGACCCTGGACTGTTGAACAACTGAAGTCATACATCAAGCAAGAATGGGAAAGAATTCCACCTACAAAACTTCAACAATTAGTGTCCTCAGTTCCCAAACACTTATTGAGTGTTGTTAGAAGGAAAGGTGATGTAACACAGTGGTAAACATACCACTGTCCCAGCTTTTTTGAAACGTGTTGCCCGCATCCATTTCAAAATGAGCAAATATTTGCATAAAAACAATAAAGTTATCAGTTTGAATATTAAATATTTTGTCTTTGTGTTGTATTCAATTGAATGTAAGTTGAAGAGGATTTGCAAATCATTTTATTCTGTTTTATTTACATTTTACACAACATTCCAACTTCATTGGAGCGATGGTTTATACATGGTTTATACATTACATATACATTGGGGGCTGTCAAAGGGAATAAGCTCTACCATATTTTAATATTTAAGATGTAGCAACAGGTGCAGTTCAGTGACAGATATAATTATGGGATCTAAGCAATGTAGTCAGTGGGCTGTGTGTAACACAACACGTCATCTAGTTATCATTAACATAGCTAGGACATCTTTCTACTCATCACTAATTGAAGAAAATAAGAACAACCCCAGGTTTCTTTTCAGCACTGTAGCCAGGCTGACAAAGAGTCAGAGCTCTATTGAGCTGAGTATTCCATTAACTTTAACTAGTAATGACTTCATGACTTTCTTTGCTAACAAAATTTTGACTATTAGAGAAAAAATTACTCATAACCATTCCAAAGATGTATCGTTATCTTTGGCTGCTTTCAGTGATGCCGGTATTTGGTTAGACTCTTTCTCTCCGATTGTTCTGTCTGAGTTATTTTCATTAGTTACTTCATCCAAACCATCAACATGTTTATTAGACCCCATTCCTGCCAGGCTGCTCAAGGAAGTCCTACCATTATTTAATGCTTCAATCTTAAATATGATCAATCTATCTTTGTTAGTTGGTTATGTACCACAGGCCTTTAAGGTGGCAGTAATTAAACCATTACTTAAAAAGCCATCACTTGACCCAGCTATCTTAGCTAATTATAGGCCAATCTCCAACCTTCCTTTTCTCTCAAAGATTCTTGAGAGGGTAGTTGTAAAACAGCTAACTGATCACCTGCAGAGGAATGGTCTATTTGAAGAGTTTCAGTCAGGTTTTAGAATTCATCATAGTACAGAAACAGCATTAGTGAAGGTTACAAATGATCTTCTTATGGCTTCGGACAGTGGACTTATCTCTGTGCTTGTTCTGTTGGACCTCAGTGCTGCTTTTGATACTGTTGACCATAAAATTTATTACAGAGATTAGAGCATGTCATAGGTATTAAAGGCACTGCGCTGCGGTGGTTTGAATCATATTTGTCTAATAGATTACAGTTTGTTCATGTAAATGGGGAATCTTCTTCACAGACTAAAGTTAATTATGGAGTTCCACAAGGTTCTGTGCTAGGACCAATTTTATTCACTTTATACATGCTTCCCTTAGGCAGTATTATTAGACGGTATGCTTAAATTTTCATTGTTACGCAGATGATACCCAGCTTTATCTATCCATGAAGCCAGAGGATACACACCAATTAGCTAAACTGCAGGATTGTCTTACGACATAAAGACATGGATGACCTCTAATTTCCTGCTTTTAAACTCAGATAAAACTGAAGTTATTGTACTTGGCCCCACAAATCTTAGAAGCATGGTGTCTAACCAGATCGTTACTCTGGATGACATTTCCCTGATCTCTAGTAATACTGTGAGAAATCTTGGAGTCATTTTTGATCAGGATATGTCATTCAAAGCGCATATTAAACAAATATGTAGGACTGCCTTTTGCATTTACGCAATATCTCTAAAATCAGAAAGGTCTTGTCTCAGAGTGATGCTGAAAAACTAATTCATGCATTTATTTCCTCTAGGCTGGACTATTGTAATTCATATTATCAGGTTGTCCTAAAAGTTCCTTAAAAAGCCTTCAGTTGGTTCAGAATGCTGCAGCTAGAGTACTGACGGGGACTAGCAGGAGAGAGCATATCTCACCCGTGTTGGCCTCTCTTCATTGGCTTCCTGTTAATTCTAGAATAGAATTTAAAATTCTTCTTCTTACTTATAAGGTTTTGAATAATCAGGTCCCATCTTATCTTAGGGACCTCGTAGTACCATATTACCCCATTAGAGCGCTTCGCTCTCAGACTGCGGGCTTACTTGTAGTTCCTAGGGTTGTAAGAGTAGAATGGGAGGCAGAGCCTTCAGCTTTCAGGCTCCTCTCCTGTGGAACCAGCTCCCAATTCAGATCAGGGAGACAGATACCCTCTCTACTTTTAAGATTAGGCTTAAAACTTTCCTTTTCGCTAAGGCTTATAGTTAGGGCTGGATCGGGTGACCCTGGACCATCCCTTGGTTATGTTGCTTTAGACGTAGACTGTGGGGGGTTCCCATAATGCACTGTTTCTTTCTCTTTTTGCTCCGTATGCATCACTCTGCATTTAATCATTAGTGATTGATCTCTGCCCCCCTTCTCAGCATGTCTTTTTCCTGGTTCTTTCCCTCAGCCCCAACCAGTCTCAGCAGAAGACTGCCCCTCCCTGAGCCTGGTTCTGCTGGAGGTTTCTTCCTGTTAAAAGGGAGTTTTTCCTTCCCACTGTGGCCAAGTGTTTGCTCATAGAGGGTCGTTTTGACCGTTGGGGTTTTTCATAATTATTGTATGGCCTTGCCTTACAATATGGAGCGCCTTGGGGCAACTGTTTGTTGTGATTTGGCGCTATATAAGAAAAAAGTTGATTGATTGAAGTTGATTATGGATGTGGTTTCTTCCGAAATGATGATATGCTCTAATTTGCAATTTGTACACTGCTGAAAATCCCACTGAGAAACTGTGTGAATCTGAATGTTCAATACAGGTCAACAAATAGGCGGTGACATTCATTTTTACATTCTAAACTGATTCTCAAATTAATTTTTTGATCTCAAGCCTAAATGTCATCACTGGAAAACAAACACTATTTAATTGGCCTTGTTGTTCAAACGTACTCTGTACTTTCAAAGATTTATGGATGCATTTATTTAAGGGATGGTGTGGAATCAGTTTGATAGGTCATTTATTCCTCTTTCACTTTACTCCAAACACCAGCCTGAGTTTGAACATTTTTATTACTGTAAAGCCCTTTCCAGTCGATCCGATCACATTTTGTTGTGTACATACAAATCTCCGACACTTACTGGAATAGAGTACAAAATGCCTCTCCGTATGTCAGGAGTTCAACATCCCCCTACAAGTGACATCTGAAATTAATTGTGTGTGGCGGAGTAACAGGAAATGTTTCCCGCTGCAGAGAAACACGTGGAGGTCACAGTCTATACTGCCTCAGCAATAACACTCAAAGAAAACAGCCTCTCACCCTGAGGGGGATGAAATACTGCAGCTCTGATTGGAAAAATAATAGAAAAAAAAATGAGAGCCTTGGTTCTGATGATGAAAACAGAACCTCAGAACTGTTTCCAAATGATTACCTGGAATGAGTGTCATTACATGGAAATAGATTGAAGCCAGAGGAAACCAAGCAGAAAAGATTTTAAAGACTGACAGTGTCCTTTTCTTGCACGTCATGTTAAATCCATATTCACAGTTCAAATGCATCTGACAATTTTCAATTATTTCATGCTAGAACTTAGAAAAATGTTAAAATGGATAAATATGGACAAGTCATTAGACAATTTTTTACGCTCTAACAGTATGACGCTGGAAAGTCCAGTCTTCCCATGGTGCCATTCAGCAAAAAGTTGACAGTGGTCACATCTGGACAATCTTTCAAACAGTTTTCTAAAGTGGAAATCTGCAGTAACAAAACTCTCTTCCTGTAACATTGTTTGGATTTGTCCTACTTGTCGGCTTCTTGTGGCAGAATGCCGAACTTATTTTATTCCCATTGAGCACTGACCGTAATTTCAGTGTTGATTTTGATTGACTTTTAAAGCAGATAAAATGTGGCTACATTGTTAGTGTGTCACAAATTAGTTTCATTAAATGGGTGATTTATTTGGTTGAAGCTTTAAACAGAGGTGATACAAATTATTGTGGTGATCCATCCATCCATCCGTTTTCTGTACCCACTTATTAAGGGTTATGGGGGCCTGGAGCCTATTCCAACAGTCACAGGGCAAGAGCCGGGGTGTACCCTGGACAGGACGCCAGTCTCCCACAGGGCCACATATAGCCAAACAAACACATTCACACCCACACGCACACCTACAGACATTTTAAAGTTTCCAGTTCACCTAATCTGCATGTCTTTGGAAGTGGGAAGAAGCCGGAGCACCGGGAGAGAATTACTGTGGTGATATTCCTTCAAATTCATATTTCAGTGATTGGTGAACTGTGGTTTACATCTTTTCAACACATTTAATGTTACACATAAAATGCCATAACTACAGGCTACAGGCCTGGCTACATAACTACAGGCTGTCAAAAAGAACCTGACAGAACACTGTAATGTGAACGTTTTAAAATACGAATTTACAGTTATTGCTATAATATGCATGCGCAAACACATCATCTGCTGCTGTTCTTGCTATGCGCGATCATAGAGTTACATATAGGAAAGCTAGAGGGCGGGGTCACGCCTGGCCGTGTATATACGTAGGAGATATGACATGGAACTTGTGCCAGGCCGTTACACCATTAATAAACATGAATCTCACCTCCAACGGCCCAGGAGTGTTTCACGGCACGCACGTGGACATGAAGACAGGACAGCTGCCTGCGGTTATAATCCAAAAAAAACAAACAAATTAATTCCATGTGATAATTCAACCATCACTGCGTCCAGAGTTGTGTTGTGCTCCTGAAGTGGACAAACAAGAAAAAAGAATGTTCCCTGGAAAGACATTCTGTCTGAGGGACTGCATGGCCCAACTGCCAGCAAAGTTTGAGTGAAGCTATCCAGTGCGCCCCGTGCGCACACTGAGTGGCCCATGCAGCATTATGCATATACACACACACACACACACACACACACACATACACACACACACACACACACAGCTGAGTGATAATTGCAGCCCCACGTGTGTGCGCGAACATGCACTGCACACTCGCGTGCACATGCGCGTACAGAACACAGCTCTCTGGTCCCATGTTTGCCATCCAGACATTTGGAGATCGGGCAGTCTGCAGTGCCTTTTATGGCCATCTGACAGCAGTCCGTGTCGTCTACATTCGTTCTGGATGCAATCTGACAGGTTTGGATGAAGTGTCGGATTATGGCAATATTTGCCGTGTCGGGCATGGCTCCGGCACATTCTTGCTATGTGTGACGTGGGCTTCAGACTGCACCAGAAACATAAATAAAGCACCCAAACTGGTGAACGGATGCACCCGAGTGCTGTCACTCATTCACTCACCCACTCATACACTGATTCCCTCATCCACTCGCACCCTTGCACACACTGACCTGAACAGGACATAGCGGTGGCAGGATGGACATGCGTCTACCTCACATGACAGATTGTCAACACCGTGCCCACAGACATAGTATGGCAATGGTGATGTCATCATCAAGCGGAGTGCACGGGACAGCTGTGCTCCTCGCGGACTGGCTGAATCACCAGCGCACAGCGCATCACGGGACATTACATTACATGGATTATGTTTTATGCCGTGGTGGACAGAGGATTTCCGAAGTGGTGTTGTCAGCAAACGGAGTGCACAGGACAGCTGTGCTCCTTGCTGACTGACCGAATGGCCAGTGCGTGGTGTGCCACAGAACAGAGTTTGATTTGGTTTATGTGTTATGCCATGGTGGACGGAACATACGCGAGCTGGTGTTGTCAGCAAACGGAGCACACAGGACAGCTGTGCTCCATGCTGACTGGCTGAATCGCCAATGTGCAGTGCGCCACCTGACGTGGATTATATTTTATGGAGTGGTGGATGGAGCATTTGCGAGCTGGTGTTGTCAGCAAACAGCGCAGCTTGGGCCAGATGAACTTCCCTGGCCGTTGTCTGCCCTGCTCTGTGAAACGCATCTGAGGCTGTACGTTCATATACATGTGAGTTCACATGTATATTTATGGTGTCATGGGCTGGTGAAACAGCTCCACCATCATTCCTCTGATAGAGTTAGATGGTACATACGAGGTCTGTCCATAAAGTATCGTACCTTTTTATTTTTTTCAAAAACTATATGGATTTCATTCATATGTTTTTACGTCAGACATGCTTGAACCCTCTTGCACATGCGTGAGTTTTTCCACGCCTGTCGGTGACGTCATTCGCCTGTGAGCACGCCTTGTGGAAGGAGTGGTCCCGCCCCCTCGTCGGATTTTCATTGTCTGGAAATGGCGGAATGAAAAGGACTTTTTTTCCATCAGAATTTTTTGAGAAGCTGTTAGAGACTGGCACCTGGAAACCATTCGAAAAATTTATCTGGCTTTCAGTGAAAATTTTACGGGCTTCACAGAGAATAAGGACTTTAACTACAGGTTTAAGGACCCCTTTAAAGGACGGTCGGTGCGCCGCGCTGCGAGCTGCGACGATGCGGCACAAACCACTGGATCATTTCTAAGCTGATGGCTCTGTGGATACGAGACCGTCGTGTGCTCTTTCTCTGGTTATCACAAGACCTGGACATCAGTCATTTTCCGGCAGATTTCACTTTTAACAAGAGATTTTGTCATGGAAAGCCGCGCAGAGGCTTCGCGTGTCACGACCGATTCGCTGATGAAGCGAGACAAAGGAACACCTCCGTTTCGGCAATGGCAATGGTATGAATGATCCATATCACGTGACATACAAACCACCAATTGAATGACAAGGATCTATTTAGGTATTCAAAAATAGTCAATAGGCCTCACTCCACCAACAGCTAAAGGGTACTCTGGAGACTCAAGCTAGAGCATGTTTTTTTTTTTTTGCAGATTGATCAGAGCATCTGCCTCCAATGCTGGAGATCACGGGTTCGCATCCCGGGAGGACTCACAACAGAAACACAATGTAGACAAAAGAGAGTACAGCTGCTATACCGTGCAATATTCAGTTGTTCTAGATAATAGTGTCTGGAGTACAGCGTGAAGTCAGATTCCATCTGTGCGTTTGTCTGAGTCACACCAAGCAAACTCTGGCTTTTGGACTTTGTCATTTGTCTGCAGTATGTGCAGAAACCGTTGCTATGCACAAAAGCAAAATTTATTTCCACAGAAGGTGATTCTCTGAAAATTGCTGGACATCAAAAGAATCTCGAGAGTGGTAGAGCCAGAGGATGTTCCAAAGAGAAAATGAAAGACCCTGGATGAGCTGAAAATCAGACTGAAGAATGCAGAAAAGAGGATGTCGTCCCTCTATTTTCTAAACCCGCTTGTTCCAGTTCAAGGTCATGAGGTGCTGCAGCTTATCCTAGTGGTCCAGAGGATGTCATTGGTATAATAAAATAATTGAATAAAATTTTGCAAAAAAAAAAAAAAAAAAGCTATTCAATAAGCTCTTAACAACATGATATGCAATGTATTGTGAATCAGTTGGTCTGGACTGTGCAGTGTACTTTGTCAACCTACCTCTTTGATTTAATAATGGTGTACACTAAAACTCACTTATAATGAATTCAGGTGGACCAGTGAATTTTGTCCATTATAATTGAAATCCACTATATGTAGAAAAGGACAAAATCCGCTATATGTATAAAATAATGTAAGTCCCTTCAGCTGCTCCCTTCTTTTTTTTACCAACTGAGGGTCACCACAGCAGATCCATGGCGGGTCAGCATGTTGATTTGGCACATGTTTTACATCGTATGCTCTTCTTGATGCAACGCCGCATTACATGGAGAAATGTGACAAAGGTGGGGTTTGAACTGGGAACCTTCTGCGCTGAAACCAAGTGCACTAGCCACTTGGCCACCACCACTGCCACAAAGTCTGCTACATGTAAAAAATGGAGAAAATATGTTTTATATATAGATGTTACTGATTAGTTACAGGCAGGAGGCACCAACTGATCTACAGGGAATCCCCAGCACCAATTAGGCTTATGTATTTCCTTGAATAAGCACCTGACCTTGAATTTGTCTGAAAAAATAAATGCCTGCCTTAATCAAGCACCGGGTGTTATGTGCATTTGGTTGATTTACTCTTTTCTAAGTTTGCTGCAGGGTGGTACCTTATGAAGCCTGAGTTATACTTCTGCAACTCTGTAACTCCGTGGCCATGTGATGACATTGACGTGCACATGACCTTCTTAAGGGCCCCTTCACACATAGTAGGAATATGTACAACTCAGGGCGACTTATGGCAAAACAGTTCATACAAGCGAACCACGAAAACATCGCATTGACAGGCAGGCGTGCACGATCCCAGTGTGATGGTTCGTGCATGCGACAGTGTCTTTTGAGCAGGAACACAGTGCAAGCAGCTGCACCACATCACGCTGCTGATGTGGAGAACAATAAAATAAAAACCAGCTGTATAATTAGTGAATATCACTGGGTTGATATAAATGTAGCAGCCGGTCTGCTCTGTGTAAGCCTGATCCCGTCAGATCTCAGAAGTTAAGCAGAGCAGGATCTGGTTAGTACTTGGATGGGAGTCCTCTTTGGGACACCAGCAGCTGTGTGTTTCTCCAAGTAAAACTGGAGTTGCATCAGGAGGGGCATCCAGCATAAAACTTGTGCCAGTTACCAATGTGGATCTGGCTGTATCCGCTGTGGCGACCCCGAACAAAACCGGGAACAGCCGAATGAACAACAACAACTGGGTTGATATAAATAATACATAAAAGGGGACGCGATAGAGAACCCTGCGGTTAAATAACCCTGGTTAAATATAAAAAAAAAACAGTCACTCACGGGATTCCAACCTGTAAGCTCTGATTACCAGACAGAAACGTTACCACTGCGCTACCATCGCTGGCCTGTAATCAGTGCAGAAAAATGCCTGAAATCAACAAGGACATGGAGGAGGTGCGCTGTGTGGTGCAGGGCTCTGCTGCAGCCTGGCGCGAAAGCGAAAGATGTTTTATATATTTCCACGTGAGGACAGCAGGCAAAGACACGCACCTGATGAAGGAATGTTGTAAGTTCTTGTCCTTCCAAACACGGAACATGTTCTCAAGCTGGAGACATCCAGGAGCAGAGATCTTTACAGCCGTGGCTCTGAGCGGACATGCCCCCTATTTGTTCAGCGCCCAGACCAACGTGTCACTCTCTGTGTTATGTGGTCATTCATTTTCATTATTTGTTATGTAATTGCATATGTAGCTATTGTCGTAATTATTTATATAACTGTCCTGGCGGTGGATTCTGTGTTTAATATGTGCACCGAGCTGCCATCCACTTGTCAGTGACAGGCTGATAGGCCCCTCCCCGTGCTTTGTGTCATCAGAACAGGCTGTACATACATATAAGCATTTTATGCAGGTGTGCCCCCCCCCCCCCGACACGGCAGATGTGTTGGGGGGGAGAGGGGAGCGACACACATGCAAGACACATGCACCACATGTGTGTGGCTTTTTGCAACTTCACACTCATGGGGCACTTAGACAAATGTCAAATCCAGCTCAACACTGATTGTCCAGTGACTGTTTTCATGCTAATAGTGCAAATGTCCACACATTTTCTAAGTGCCAAACGAGCGGTGTTAGATGTTTGTGTATGTCAGCTGGAATTTGGCTGACACCTGCTCTGAGAGGGTTCGATGAGCTCTCACAGCGCACACTCTGTCTTTCAGCCACGGTGTGCGCAAATAGTTGTAAAAACATGTGTAGGGCGTTGGAGGCAGCTACGATTTTACACGTTTTGCATACGATTCCTGCTTCATGCGCACTTCATGTGCAGTTTGACCACATTTGCACTGTTGTGCGAATGCCCACCAACACTGTGTTGGTGGGCATCTTAATGCAATTTAGAGAAGGAACAGTGGCCTTTTTCTGAACCAATTTTCCCTCAATGAGCTCCACTTCTTTATACAGTCATAAACAGGGGTGCACATAACTGGTCGTCATTGTGCTCGTGTGTGCTAAACATCATTGATGCACAGCAGAGGGAAACACTTTTCCAGCAATCTGTCATTGCTTTCCTCTTATGAAGTGCTTCCTTTGTGTTTTCTGCTGTGAATCATTTGTTTTTAGCATGCACAAGCACCATGAGTACCAGTTATGTGTTTTGAGCGTCTTTTTCAATCAATCAATTTTTTTTTTATATAGCGCCAAATCACAACAAACAGTTGCCCCAAGGCGCTTTATATTGTAAGGCAAGGCCATACAATAATTATGTAAAACCCCAACGGTCAAAACGACCCCCTGTGAGCAAGCACTTGGCTACAGTGGGAAGGAAAAACTCCCTTTTAACAGGAAGAAACCTCCAGCAGAACCAGGCTCAGGGAGGGGCAGTCTTCTGCTGGGACTGGTTGGGGCTGAGGGAGAGAACCAGGAAAAAGACATGCTGTGGAGGGGAGCAGAGATCGATCACTAATGATTAAATGCAGAGTGGTGCATACAGAGCAAAAAGAGAAAGAAACAGTGCATCATGGGAACCCCCCAGCAGTCTACGTCTATAGCAGCATAACTAAGGGATGGTTCAGGGTCACCCGATCCAGCCCTAACTATAAGCTTTAGCAAAAGGAAAGTTTTAAGCCTAATCTTAAAAGTAGAGAGGGTGTCTGTCTCCCTGATCTGAATTGGGAGCTGGTTCCACAGGAGAGGAGCCTGAAAGCTGAAGGCTCTGCCTCCCATTCTACTCTTACAAACCCTAGGAACTACAAGTAAGCCTGCAGTCTGAGAGCGAAGCGCTCTAATGGGGTGATATGGTACTACGAGGTCCCTAAGATAAGATGGGACCTGATTATTCAAAACCTTATAAGTAAGAAGAAGAATTTTAAATTCTATTCTAGAATTAACAGGAAGTCAATGAAGAGAGGCCAATATGGGTGAGATATGCTCTCTCCTTCTAGTCCCCGTCAGTACTCTAGCTGCAGCATTTTGAATTAACTGAAGGCTTTTTAGGGAACTTTTAGGACAACCTGATAATAATGAATTACAATAGTCCAGCCTAGAGGAAATAAATGCATGAATTAGTTTTTCAGCATCACTCTGAGACAAGACCTTTCTAATTTTAGAGATATTGCGTAAATGCAAAAAAGCAGTCCTACATATTTGTTTAATATGCGCTTTGAATGACATATCCTGATCAAAAATGACTCCAAGATTTCTCACAGTATTACTAGAGGCCAGGGCAATGCCATCCAGAGTAAGGATCTGGTTAGACACCATGTTTCTAAGATTTGTGGGGCCAAGTACAATAACTTCAGTTTTATCTGAGTTTAAAAGCAGGAAATTAGAGGTCATCCATGTCTTTATGTCTGTAAGACAATCCTGCAGTTTAGCTAATTGGTGTGTGTCCTCTGGCTTCATGGATAGATAAAGCTGGGTATCATCTACGTAACAATGAAAATTTAAGCAATACCGTCTAATAATACTACCTAAGGGAAGCATGTATAAAGTGAATAAAATTGGTCCTAGCACAGAACCTTGTGGAACTCCATAATTAACCCTAGTCTGTGAAGAAGATTCCCCATGTACATGAACAAATTGTAATCTATTAGACAAATATGATTCAAACCACCGCAGCGCAGTGCCTTTAATACCTATGGCATGCTCTAATCTCTGTAATAAAATTTTATGGTCAACAGTATCAAAAGCAGCACTGAGGTCTAACAGAACAAGCACAGAGATGAGTCCACTGTCCGAGGCCATAAGAAGATCATTTGTAACCTTCACTAATGCTGTTTCTGTACTATGATGAATTGTAAAACCTGACTGAAACTCTTCAAATAGACCATTCCTCTGCAGATGATCAGTTAGCTGTTTTACAACTACCCTTTCAAGAATTTTTGAGAGAAAAGGAAGGTTGGAGATTGGCCTATAATTAGCTAAGATAGCTGGGTCAAGTGATGGCTTTTTAAGTAATGGTTTAATTACTGCCACCTTAAAAGCCTGTGGTACATAGCCAACTAACAAAGATAGATTGATCATATTTAAGATCGAAGCATTAAATAATGGTAGGGCTTCCTTGAGCAGCCTGGTAGGAATGGGGTCTAATAAACATGTTGATGGTTTGGATGAAGTAACTAATGAAAATAACTCAGACAGAACAATCGGAGAGAATGAGTCTAACCAAATACCGACATCACTGAAAGCAGCCAAAGATAACGATACGTCTTTGGGATGGTTATGAGTAATTTGTTCTCTAATAGTTAAAATTTTGTTAGCAAAGAAAGTCATGAAGTCATTACTAGTTAAAGTTAATGGAATACTCAGCTCAATAGAGCTCTGACTCTTTGTCAGCCTGGCTACAGTGCTGAAAAGAAACCTGGGGTTGTTCTTATTTTCTTCAATTAGTGATGAGTAGAAAGATGTCCTAGCTTTACGGAGGGCTTTTTTATAGAGCAACAGACTCTTTTTCCAGGCTAAGTGAAGATCTTCTAAATTAGTGAGACGCCATTTCTTCTCCAACTTACGGGTTATCTGCTTTAAGCTACGAGTTTGTGAGTTATACCACGGAGTCAGGCACTTCTGATTTAAAGCTCTCTTTTTCAGAGGAGCTACAGCATCCAAAGTTGTCTTCAATGAGGATGTAAAACTATTGACGAGATACTCTATCTCACTTACAGAGTTTAGGTAGCTACTCTGCACTGTGTTGGTATATGGCATTAGAGAACATAAAGAAGGAATCATATCCTTAAACCTAGTTACAGCGCTTTCATTCTCAGCATCTGTGTGGATGTTAAAATCGCCCACTATAATTATCTTATCTGAGCTAAGCACTAAGTCAGACAAAAGGTCTGAAAATTCACAGAGAAACTCACAGTAACGACCAGGTGGACGATAGATAATAACAAATAAAACTGGTTTTTGGGACTTCCAATTTGGATGGACAAGACTAAGAGTCAAGCTTTCAAATGAATTAAAGCTCTGTCTGGGTTTTTGATTAATTAATAAGCTGGAATGGAAGATTGCTGCTAATCCTCCGCCCCGGCCCGTGCTACGAGCGTTCTGACAGTTAGTGTGACTCGGGGGTGTTGACTCATTTAAACTAACATATTCATCCTGCTGTAACCAGGTTTCTGTAAGGCAGAATAAATCAATATGTTGATCAATTATTATATCATTTACCAACAGGGACTTAGAAGAGAGAGACCTAATGTTTAATAGACCACATTTAACTGTTTTAGTCTGTGGTGCAGTTGAAGGTGCTATATTATTTTTTCTTTTTGAATTTTTATGCTTAAATAGATTTTTGCTGGTTATTGGTAGTCTGGGAGCAGGCACCGTCTCTACGGGGATGGGGTAGTGAGGGGATGGCAGGGGGAGAGAAGCTGCAGAGAGGTGTGTAAGACTACAACTCTGCTTCCTGGTCCCAACCCTGGATAGTCACGGTTTGGAGGATTTAAGAAAATTGGCCAGATTTCTAGAAATGAGAGCTGCTCCATCCAAAGTGGGATGGATGCCGTCTCTCCTAACAAGACCAGGTTTTCCCCAGAAGCTTTGCCAATTATCTATGAAGCCCACCTCATTTTTTGGACACCACTCAGACAGCCAGCAATTCAGGGAGAACATGCGGCTAAACATGTCACCTCCATGTTTGTGGGCTTTGCTGCCAAACTTATTTGATGCATGATTGAAATGTAATCGGTGTGCGAACTGCAAAAACCTTTAAAATATGATGGGAGAGGAAGGAGAGAAACAGGAATAGTGACAAATCACAGCCCTTTGTGGTCTCCATCGTAGCAGGTGCATGGGTTTACAGCCCCTTCTCCCCCGATCGCTCAGTTTGGACGGGCGGCCAGCTCTACTTAGGGTCCTGGTGGATCTGAACTTCTTCCATTCATGGATGATGGTGTTACAGTTTGGACTTGTTTGGACCCAAAATGTGGGAAGCAGAAAAACAGAACTAAATGAATAATAAGGATTTATTGTACAAAATCTTGCACAGGGAAACTGCAGAAATGTGCAACAGAAATTTAGAAATTAGTAAGGGGGCCTGGGGAGCAGAGACCCAGCCTGTACTCCAGTGGAAACAGGAAGCCGCAGTCTGTCTGAACCAGAACCAGAGTGGAAGTATGGAGTGATGAACCGGAGCCAGGTGGCCGTCCACTGAGCTGATGAGGTTGAATTGCTGGAAGGAAGAGAACACAGGCAAGTCTTTGGCAGAATACACCCCAAACAGCTTGACAAAAGTGTCCAAAACAACTAACAGAAGGTGGGTTGGCGTGGAAGCGCAACCCACCGACTAGAATGCATAGAGATGCTACAAAAACTCTGAGAAAACTACAGCGGGGTCAGATACCCTGAAGCAAAGCTGAGTTTCTGACAAGACTGGAGGAGTTGAACTGATGGTTATATACTGCTGGGGTTGATGATCTGCTGGTGCGGTGATCAGCTCAGTGTCATGCCACCTGGAAACAGAGAGAGAGAGAGGCGGCAGAACTGGCAGGATCCAAGCAGCACACAACACATGGAGACCTATGCTCTTTGGACCTTCAAAGCAGCAGATATGGTTCTGTACTCTTCCCCAGATTTTTGCCTCGAGACAATCCTGTCTTGGAGGTCTAACAGACAATTCTTTTGAGATCATGCTTGGTTTGTGTTCTGACATTCACTGTCAACTCTGGGACCTTATATGTAGACAGGTGTGTGTCTTTCCAAATCATGTCCAATCAACTGAATTTACCTCAGGTGGACTCCAATTAAGCTGTAGAAACATCTCAAGGATGATCAGTGGAAACAGGATGCACCTGAGCTCAATTTTGAGCTTCATGGCAAAGGCTGTGAAAAAAATCTTAAAAAAAAAAAAAAAAAAATCACATTGTCATTGTGGGTATTATGTTGTAGAATTTTTAGGAAAAAATAATTTCATCCATTTTGGAATAAGGTGAAACAGAATGTCAGGATTTGCCTGCTTGGGTCTGGATTATGCTTTTCTGTCACTTTCTTCCATTGATTTCTTTTTGTCTGCGTTTTTGATCATCTCTTTATTTTGCTTTTGTCACAGCTTGTTGTTTCTGTTCCTCACACATCAGCCACATGTTTAGTGCCATTCTTGTTTAGCTTAGTCTTTGATCCAGTCTTTGATTTTTGTTCTTGATTGCTTTTGTCACAGGTTTTATTTGCCACGTTTATCACTCCAGCTGTTGGTTGGATTATTTGTGTTTTATACTCCTCAGTGCGAGCTCGTTGATGTTTGTTATCTCTGTTCCAGCTCTCTCATCATAGTTTCTTGTTTCCTCTCCGTGCTCGACGTTGCCTGTTTTCTGGACCTCGTTTTTGTCTCCGCCTATGTCACTGTGTTTGCTGTGCTCTTGAATCCCGCCTGTTTTTTAATGATGTTTTTGCTGATCTCCTGTCTGTACTTTTTCCTCACTGACTGCCATTCTATGTACCGTACCTACTGCCTGAACCAGCGATAAAGCCTTCTAATTCCATCATCTGTCCGTGAGTCTGCCTTGTGCCTCCTGCTGTGCCAGCTCCTTTGAATCATGACACAAAATGTTGAAAAATGAAGCGCTGTGAATCCTTTCCGGATGCACTGTATGTATATGTATATATATTCAAACACCTAGCGTAATCTTTCCCTGGTTACCAGCTGCAGCTTCTCTTGTGCACATCGTGCGGTGAAGAACGCATTTGGAATCGTCTGAAAGGTAATTATTTATAATACATATATTGTAATGGATTGGTAAAACTGTTGCATTTACATTCCTTCTTATGAGTTTGATAATGTATTTGTAAAATTATGTTTATATTATAGATGTAAGAGCTTGTCATAATCGTTCAGATGTGCTGTGCTGTGGCAGTGAGATGCATTGACATGCAGTGACACAGTGTGTTCGGATAAGTTGTGCAATGTTTATGACTAGTTCACAAAATGAATGCGTGTGCTAGAAGTTTTGACCCTTTCAGTTTTCTTTGTGTACTAACTTGCAACAGTTCACGTGCAGTCTCCAGTGAGTTTACTTACTGGCATGCTAGATTGCGCACCAAGAGGATTTTCTTTCACCAAAATATCAAATCTAGACTTGTATCTCAGATGTACCTTTTGGCAAACTGTAGTTGAACTTTCAGTACTCCTCTGTACTTCATCATGAAGCTGTATAACTGGTGATACAAAATGCAAAACATACACTGTGCACAAATTCTCTGATCACAGCCACAGAAGCCTGTAACTTCTGGGTGTCTTGCTGGCTTTTGTTACTGTTCTCCTTCTTGCACCGTCACTCAGTTTTTGAGAACTGTTCACTCCACACAGATTTACCATAGAGTGCCATACTGTTTGTATTTCTTCGTAATTGATGTAAATAAAGTCCAAGACATTTTCAGTGACTTGTAAATGTTCATGTATTCATCTCCTGACTTGTGTGAAACTGGCAATATAACAGATTATTTACAGGTATTATACTAAGTGTTCCATTATTTATGCACTCATCATCTTGGCTTTTATATTTTTAATTAATTTATATCAAGTTGTAGAGATTTACACTGACTTTGAGTTTAAGGGCAAATTTTTTTTTTTTTTTTTTTTTTTTTTTTTTGTATGTTTTGTGTTTAAAATGGCATAAACAAATTAAACTGCCTGAAATACAAAGTGGCCAAATACGTTTGCACTGAACTGTATTTAGTTACTGTAACAGTTCTAACTTCAACAAAAGATCATGTGGTATCTGTCCAGTGGCCCGTCCAGTGGACAGTGGCCTGTCCGATGAGAATAGAATAGATGTAATATGAGTAGCCATAGCTCTGACTGTACAGTGCATCCAGAAAGTATTCAGTGCTTCACTTTTTCCACATTGTTATGTTACAGCCTTATTCCAAAATATTTATTGTGTAGTCACTCCCATATCTGTCCTTTATATCACACTGCTGGATCCCATGCTATTTGGTCAAAATAAACATTACATTAGTCCATCTGAATGGGAATAATCTCAGTAATCTTTAATTGATGCAACTACAACCCCAATTCCATTGAAGTTGGGACGTTGTGTGAAATGTACAATTCCAATTCCAATGAAGTTGGAACATTGTGTAGAATGTAAATAAAAACAGAATCAACCTATATTCAATTGAATAGACCACAAAGACAAGATATTTAATGTTCAACCTGATAAACTTTATTGTTTTTGTGCAAATATTTGCTGATTTTGAAATGGACGCTTGCAACACATTTCAAAAAAGCTGGGACAGTGGTATGTTTACCACTATGTTACATCACCTTTCCTTCTAACAACACTCAATAAGCATTTGGGAACTGAGGACATTAATTGTTGAAGCTTTGTAGGTATGTCTGTATGACTTCAGTTGTTCAACAGTCCGGGGTCTCGGTTGTCGTATTTTACTCTTCATAATGTGCCACACATTTTCAATGGGTGATAGGTCTGGACTGCACACAGGCCAGTCTCGTACCCGCACTCTTTTACTACAAAGCCACGCTGTAGTAACATGTGCAGAATGTGGATTGGCATTGTCTTGCTTCAGCAAGAGAATGCCTATTATTATTTATTTACATTTTACACAACGTCCCAACTTTATTGGAATTGGGGTTGTAAATAAAAACAGAATACAATGATTTGCAAATCCTCTTCAACCTATATTCAATTGAATACATCAGAAATACCATATATTTAATGTTCAAACTGATAAACTTTTTTGTTTTTGTGCAAATATTTGCTCATTTTGAAATGGATGCCTGCAACACATTTCAAAAAAGCTGGGACAGGGGCGACAAAAGACTGGGAAAGTTGATGAATGCTCAAAGAACATCTGTATGAAACATTCCACAGGTGAACAGGTTAATTGGAAACAGGTGAGTGTCATGATTGTGTATAAAAGGAGCATCCCCAAAAGGCTCAGCCATTCACAAGCAAAGATGGGGGTGAGGATCACCACTTTGTGAACAAGTGCATGAAAAAATAG